>NW_024882605.1:0-234744 GCF_019059575.1 Amphibalanus amphitrite | reverse complement strand
ACTATGATCAACGCCCAATTCCCTTGCTGCTTAGCCTTAAAGTGGTGACCGTGAGCTCCGATCGCCTTCCTACGTCTTAATTACTAGGAACTGGCACGCCATTGGGCACGCCTATTTGCACATAGTAGACAAGAAACGCTTTTGAAAACAAATTGACTATCTCGACTAAACAAAATGTTGTCAAAGTAGGTGGTAGTGAGCTATGACAGTACCTTTCTTGTGTCGGTTTCCGTCCTGGCTACCGCTCCAGTCCCCGTCCCAGCTCCCGATTTCGGCACCGCTCCATCCCCCGCGCCGTCCCCGCCCCGGCCGGGGGGCCAGCGCCGGAGGGGTCCCGGCACGGCGGCGGCGCAGGAACGGCCGCTTGCTTCTCCCGGGGCCGGCGCCGACGCGGGCGCGGGAGGCACGTCTTTGCGACCGGTGTCCGCGGCGGCAACCGCCGTCAGCTGAGGCGCGCTCGCCGACGGCGGAGGGTGGGCTCCGCCCCGCGGCGGAGCAGGGATCGCACTAGGGCGCGGGTCGCGATCACCGCGGTCCCCACGCTCCCCGCTTAGGATGCGCCGCACCTGTTGGAGATCTGCCACTCTGATGTTGGGACCTCCCTTCACCAGCCGACAAGACGATGCCGCGACGGCTGAAGACGGACGCCACTTTTCCTCCATTCGCAGGTTTCCTAGCCTCCAGCAGCTGGTTGTATATTTCACGGTTCTTGGGCGTCAGGCTTTCCGTGATGTAGAGTTCTGATGTCCCCGCGACTCCCGCCTTGATCCGTTGAACAGTTCAAAGCGACCGTCGTAGACTGCGTCTCGCATGCGACGTTTCACAAAGCGAACGACCACCTTGTTATTTGCCTGTAGTCTGTGAGCCGCCTGGATGTCCGCCGTCGTCATTTTCAGCCACGGGAACCTCTGGTTCAAGACTTGGGTGACCTTCTCTTCAACGTCTTCGTCGGTGGTTCTGGAGATGAAGTCGTCGCACGCCAGGATCAGCATGGAGAGACGACGGTTGAGGTCGATTCCCTCCGTCCGCTCTTGCAGCTCATCCAGGGCCTGCCCTTGGCGTTCCAGCTGCTCCTGCAGACTGCGGATCTCGACGTCCTTATCCATAACCTCTCCTTCCAGGACTTCGATCTTCCGCTGCATGCTCTCAAACTTGGCCTCGAAAGCCGCGATGACGGTCGCGATACCTCCGTCGAGCATGCGTTGGAACCGAGACATGGCCGCGTCGCTGAGCTCCACGGAAGCCAAGGTGTCGGCAGCTTCTGCCGCTTTAGCGGAAGGTGCAGTCTCTCTCGGTGACTTGGACTGTCTGCTTACCGCCGGACGCTTTGACTTCCTACCTTCAGCTCGGGCAACCATCTCCGGCACGGAGAACTGGCGTTTTTCTCCGGCCGGCGGTGCCGGCACTCGTCTCAGACTGAGAGGTCGCGTCGGTGAAGACCGCGTCCTCACCGCCACTTTCAGTGTCTGTTATCACCATAATTCACTCGCTCGTCTGTTTCGCGCTTTTACGCACTCGGCGTAATAACTTTTAGCGTCACTCGCTCGCACTGCACTGTTCTGAGCGCGTTCACGCCGCCCGGGCGCTCACTGGGCCGCACTCACTGAGCCATCCGAGCGCTGCCCGGCCGCCAACCGCTGACCTCGCCCGGGGCGCGGCGACCCGACCGACCGGCTCGGAGGCCAGAGCCCGACTGGTCAATTTCAAGTCGATTACAAGTCTATGGTTAATGTGGACAGAGGACACTGGCCACTGTTTTTGGGGAGAGCCATCTTTTGGGGATTGAGCTGGGCATAACGTGCTTACTGTGAAGGCCCGTAGGCGGAATATGCTGACCTTCCAGCAACGTGCTTTTGGTTTTGATGCTAGTTGCTGGTAATTGCAACTTGTTTTTTGCCTAAGTTCACCGTGCGCAGAACAGTAAAGGTGGTGCGCTCTGTTTGAGTGCTGCCACCAATATAAAATTTAATGTATTCATGTGGATCACAAAATGTATTGAAGTTTTGCGATCACCAAAGACTTTCCTTCGCGAACTAGCGACGAGAAACCAGCCAAAAATCCGAAGCTGCATTTCAGTATGGATATTGCTCGTATTTCCAGCTCCCCAGTTACTATACTGCGCGTTTCTCCGATGTAACTTTCCTTCGAAGCTGCTATATATGGACCACGGCAGGTTTGTTATTACGGAGCGAGCGAAGCGAGCGGAGTCTTACGTAGAATAACGACAACTCAAGAAACTCAAGATTACCAACCGATATTTATTTTAAAAAATTACTTTTAAATACACAAAGCTTTCGGTCACATACGACCTTGATCACTGTGTTTCACAATGTTTCACAATTATACAAACTTCGCAAAAATGATACAAAAACCGTCTAAAATTCTTAATGTGAAGCGCATGAAAATTTCCTAGCCTACCGCCAGTTTTGCTGCCCAGGATGATAATGAAATGAACCCACTTCTCGAGTTAAATGTGTCCCGGGTGATGATATGAGCGGCTTCTAACGTTTTTCGTGTCTTCTTTTTTATATTTCTTTCTAATATTCTTGTTTTATTCCAGTCTGGTAAATGATTGTCTATATGAAGGACGATGGCATTCGACTCTCTATGATATTTGACATCGCTTCGATGTTCTTTTAGGCGTATGTCAATGCCCCGTCCTGTTTCACCTACGTAACTTTTTTCGCAACCTTTGCAAGGGATTTCGTACATAGAGATCTTATATACATATAAGATCTTATATGTATATATGTATATAAGATCTCTATGATTTCGTAAACCACACTCTTTTCTTCATTTGTATTTTTATCTGATGACGTTGTTTTGGCTATTTCTTGTATCTTGATTCCTGTTTTCGTTGCGACCTGAATGTTCGTTTTCTCGAGTTCTCGCGAAATTATGTCGGCTTTGCTCGAATTCGGAATCGTTATATATCTTTTCGTTTTCTTCTTCTTCGTGCTTGTTCTGACTTCTTTGTCGTGATCTCTGTTCGTGCGTTCGTCATTTCTTCTCTTAATTCGTATTGCTTTCTCTTTTTGTCGTATTAGGAATCCCTTAGGATATCTCAACTTCTCAAAAGTTTTGTAAATATGGTCAATCTCTTCTTGAAGATATTCCTTGCTGCATATTCTCAGTGCTCTCAAAAAGAAACCGATCACAATGCCGCTTTTTGTACGTTCACTATGAGCCGAATAAAAATGTACATAGTCTTCCTTGTTTGTTGGTTTCCTGTATACCTTAAATTTAAACATGACTGAGTTCTCACGATACAGGTGTCCAAAAATGCCAGCTGTCCATCTTCTTCATTTTCAATGGTGAACTGTATCTTTGCATGTATCTTACCTATTCATTTCTTCGAGCTTTTCGGTTAGGCTAGTGTCTCTTGGGACGATGACGAGGATATCATCCACATCTCTTAGCCAAATTGAGTTCTCACCGATAATTTTCAGAAAATGTTCTTCTTCAAGAGTTTCCATAAAAAGACATGCCGCAATAGGACTTAACCCGCGCCCTGGTGGGGTCTGTTTATAACGCGACCTGGTGGGGGGGGGGGCTATTTTTTGCCCCCCCCCCTTGTATCTCCGAAACTACTGGACGGATCCGCAAAATTTAAAAGGCGTTCGAAAGGCCTGTCAAATTTGTCGAGGGAAACCAAATTTCATTGACCTCGGGGTCACCGATGACGTCACAGGTCAGGTCAAAGATGAAATGTTTCACCGTTCACGGGTCTTCTAGGGAATGCGCTATAACACCGAGGAAAACGCATTTTGTCGAGAATCAGCGGTAGGGCGTCAGTTGCCTAGTAGATATGTTGCTATTAGAGGTCACTGGCAATACCAGGTCAGGTCACAGGTCAGGTCACCAAGGGTCACAGGTCAGGTCACATGAGCCCAACTTTACTAAGGTTGTGTGATACATGTTTCATGGCCAATTTTTCATTTCCAACTCAATGGTGTTGGTTATAAGACTATCAGGTACGGCTTAGGCCACTTTCTGGTGAAGTTCAGGTCAAGGTCAGGTCAAGGTCAGGCCAAAAAGGTCAAATTTTAAAGTTGATAGTTTTGCATAAAATGGGTATTGATTCGATGCAGCTCGTCACGGGGAGTCTAATGGTGGTCTTTGTTTTGCGCTACGGGGTCTAGAATTGCTAAAAATTGAGTTTGAAAATTTGACGTCATCAATTTTGAACAGTTTTTTCGCTATAACTTCGCCAAAAAAAAGAGGTATCAATCTCAAATTTGGTATGTGGATGGAAGGCGGTAAGGACTATCACATATATTCCGGTTTTTGCGAAATTCAAAAAACTTTTTGGATTTTTCGATTTTTATATCCAAAAAATCTAATTTTTGATTTTTGGGGGTCAAAATCCAAAAATTTCAAAAATCCGAGATAGCAGTTTTGTAGCCCTGTCCAATCTACAGCTTTTATGTCTTTATCATTTTTCTGTATTTGCAAAGCTATAGGCCTGACAGCTCTTCCCGCGAAACCCTTTTTTGGGTCGAAAACGGCAGAACATGACGTCACTCTGACGTCATTTCCGGCCAACCTATCATAGCCTTTGGAAAAAAAATTTGGTCACAATGTGTAAAATTGATGTCCGGGAGGGTACTGAAAGTTTGGTGACGATCGGCGCAGCGGTTCTGGAGATACGAAGAGTCTGGAGGGGGGGGGGGGCAAAAAATAGCCCCCCCCCCCACCAGGTCGCGGGTTAATGGCGATCCCATGGCTAGGCCGCTACGTTGTACGTACTCTTCGCCGTTGTAAGAAAAAGAACCGAATTTCATACATAATTCTACCATTTTCATGTAGTCGTTCTTCGGGAGAGGAAGTTCGTCTTCGTTCAGTGATTCGACTACTTTTCGTATGGCATCTAACGCGTCGTCAACGGGAACGTTGGTGAATAATGACTTCACATCGAAGCTTGCTAATTTCTTGTCATTAACGTTCGTTGTGTCTGCGAGTTGTGACATCATTTCGGAAGTGTTTTTGATGTGAGTGGTGCTGATGGTTCCTAGGCTTGTACTGAGAGGTTTTGCCAGTATCTTCGCTAACTTGTGTGGCGCGCTTCCTATTCCTGAAGTGATAGGACGCATTGGCATATCGGGCTTATGTACTTTTGGTAATCCTTTCATTTTGGCAGGGTGGGTGCTTCTTCGATCAACTGATACAACTTCTTGCCCTTTTCTGAACTTCTTAAGATTTTTCTTGCTTCTTTGTTAAATGTTTCGCTTTGCTTTTTCCCATGACTTTGCTTTTTCCAACGAGAGTGAGACAGACAAAGGATTTGTTCAGGGTATATTGACCTGTTGTAAAGCGCTGGCGGACAACGAACCGAGCAGATTGCCGAGACGATACATGCAAGCACTTAAACAACTGGCAAGTGACCGAAACATCATCGTAACTCAGGCTGATAAAGGCGGAGGTATAATCATAATGGATTCTGAGACATATGACGAGAAAATGAAAGAAATGCTGCGTGACGAAAACATCTACTCGAAAGTTCCAAATGGTCATGGGAAAAAGCAAAGCGAAACATTTAACAAAGAAGCAAGAAAAATCTTAAGAAGTTCAGAAAAGGGCAAGAAGTTGTATCAGTTGATCGAAGAAGCACCCACCCTGCCCAAAATGAAAGGATTACCAAAAGTACATAAGCCCGATATGCCAATGCGTCCTATCACTTCAGGAATAGGAAGCGCGCCACACAAGTTAGCGAAGATACTGGCAAAACCTCTCAGTACAAGCCTAGGAACCATCAGCACCACTCACATCAAAAACACTTCCGAAATGATGTCACAACTCGCAGACACAACGAACGTTAATGACAAGAAATTAGCAAGCTTCGATGTGAAGTCATTATTCACCAACGTTCCCGTTGACGACGCGTTAGATGCCATACGAAAAGTAGTCGAATCACTGAACGAAGACGAACTTCCTCTCCCGAAGAACGACTACATGAAAATGGTAGAATTATGTATGAAATTCGGTTCTTTTTCTTACAACGGCGAAGAGTACGTACAACGTAGCGGCCTAGCCATGGGATCGCCATTAAGTCCCATTGCGGCATGTCTTTTTATGGAAACTCTTGAAGAAGAACATTTTCTGAAAATTATCGGTGAGAACTCAATTTGGCTAAGATATGTGGATGATATCCTCGTCATCGTCCCAAGAGACACTAGTCTAACCGAAAAGCTCGAAGAAATGAATAAGATACATGCAAAGATACAGTTCACCATTGAAAATGAAGAAGATGGACAGCTGGCATTTTTGGACACCTGTATCGTGAGAACTCAGTCATGCTTTAAATTTAAGGTATACAGGAAACCAACAAACAAGGAAGACTATGTACATTTTTTTCCTTAATATTTTTTTTTTTTAATTCCTTAATTCCTTAATTCCTTTTTTTTAATCCTATAATATGTACATTTTTATTCGGCTCATAGTGAACGTACAAAAAGCGGCATTGTGATCGGTTTCTTTTTGAGAGCACTGAGAATATGCAGCAAGGAATATCTTCAAGAAGAGATTGACCATATTTACAAAACTTTTGAGAAGTTGAGATATCCTAAGGGATTCCTAATACGACAAAAAGAGAAAGCAATACGAATTAAGAGAAGAAATGACGAACGCACGAACAGAGATCACGACAAAGAAGTCAGAACAAGCACGAAGAAGAAGAAAACGAAAAGATATATAACGATTCCGAATTCGAGCAAAGCCGACATAATTTCGCGAGAACTCGAGAAAACGAACATTCAGGTCGCAACGAAAACAGGAATCAAGATACAAGAAGTAGCCAAAACAACGTCATCAGATAAAAATACAAATGAAGAAAAGAGTGTGGTTTACGAAATCCCTTGCAAAGCACAGTGGGCCAGGCGCTTCAAAAAAGCGGAATTAAATCAATGAGCACAGCTGCGGTGCCAAAAATGATTCGTTACAGGGTAAAATATCATGCTAAAGCGGAATCCGATATCCATTTTCAAATTTGATTGGTTACGCTAGGTCACTGACCTATGACGTCATTATTTAATTTCTGCGCTGCACATATGCCTGGGACAGGCGGGCACTATGCCGCATTGGCCGCGCGTTTGCAGTCTTTTCGTGGTTTCAAGCGTTCAAACATGTGATATGATGTTGGTCCCATGCATTAGGGTGGGTGTAAAGGTCACCTGAAGGTCAGGTCATTGACCTTCGATGACCTCGGTTCACTTTTTCGAGTTTTACATGTTTCTGGGCTAGTTTTTGGAGCTGAATTCGAATTAAGGAACCATTTGAACATTTACGAAGTAGTTTTGGTGCCTTCGTAACATGTTATGAAGCGGTCAGAGGCGGTTGACTCGTACTACGAATACCCGGCAGGACCCATACTGGTTGACCTGACCTGAGCTGACCCGACCTGGCCTAAATGCATGAAGACATCATCTGTGATCAAAACTAACATGATATTCGTGATCAGCATCCCGAAAAACCCCTTAGCAGCCACACTATACGACGTTCTAACAGGTCCCGACTTTCGGCCATTGACCTGACCTCAGAGGTCACCATTTGACCTATGACCTTAAAACCGGGTACCGTTGGCTTCGTCTCGTGACGACCTACACGATGGTTTTTTCCGCGAGGCTCTAGCTCAATTAGGGGCCAAACGCGAGGAGGGTCGCATCCCCCTGTGCCGTCGAGGGATGCAAAACGGCCTATGCCGGCGAGGGTTAAACCCTTATTTGTCCATTTCGCGCAAAAATGCGCAAAATATTTGCATTGGGCAGCAAGTTATACACCTTGAGGAAAGTCAGGCAGCAAATTAGAGTTGCAAAGTTTCCCTACCGCATTACCGGCATGCCGGTAATTTTTCACTACCGCAGGTTTTTTTGTGGTATCTGGCATGTCTTGCCGGTAGCATGCCGGTATTTTTGGTTTTGCACAAAAAAAAAAAAATTATTAGCATATGATTCAAACTTTGGACACTAAGAGGAAAATGTGGCATCTCTTGTAGGGGTAAACTGGAATCAACAATGCAGGTTTTTTAGTATGCCGGTAATTTGGTGGTGTTTTTGCTTTGGGCGTGGTAGCATGCCGGTATCCCCCCCAAAAAAAATGTGGGGCGGGGCGGTGCCGGTAGCAGCCTTTGGGGAAAACTTTGCAACTCTACAGCAAATATCTTCGTGTTGTTCGGTGACGTTTTCTTTATATCCTTACATAAATTCATTGCGTCGTTGCACTACCACGGTTCCGAACAGGCACTGTAAACCCCACCGCTACTAGTAAGCATGAAATAGTTCCCGCGGGAACTTGAGTACGAGAAACATGCGCAGAAATACCGGCTGTTTTTTTCAAGCTATTTTGTACGGAATAACTTTAATGATTTTACGCTGAGAGCTTTTGAATCGGGGGAACGGAATATGGTACACAGCAGTCATTTCCATCTCCAGTCGGTAAGTCCTACTTTGCGACGTTATAGCATTATCTGCCTTGACATTGGGGAAAGGAATCTTGCTTATTCGGAAACTTTGGACATTTTTACAATACTCTATCCCATAATTACAGGAATTTCACCGAAGTTGATTTTCGACTTAATTCCGCTTTTTGATGCGCCTGGCCCACTGTGCAAAGGTTGCGAAAAAAGTTACGTAGGTGAAACAGGACGGGGCATTGACATACGCCTAAAAGAACATCGAAGCGATGTCAAATATCATAGAGAGTCGAATGCCATCGTCCTTCATATAGACAATCATTTACCAGACTGGAATAAAACAAGAATATTAGAAAGAAATATAAAAAAGAAGACACGAAAAACGTTAGAAGCCGCTCATATCATCACCCGGGACACATTTAACTCGAGAAGTGGGTTCATTTCATTATCATCCTGGGCAGCAAAACTGGCGGTAGGCTAGGAAATTTTCATGCGCTTCACATTAAGAATTTTAGACGGTTTTTGTATCATTTTTGCGAAGTTTGTATAATTGTGAAACATTGTGAAACACAGTGATCAAGGTCGTATGTGACCGAAAGCTTTGTGTATTTAAAAGTAATTTTTAAAATAAATATCGGTTGGTAATCTTGAGTTTCTTGAGTTGTCGTTATCCAACTGTCATGGATACTTTACATTACGTAGAATAACGGAAATTTCTGAGTATGAGCGGCCGGCCGGCCGTGCGGACGCTTTTGCGAGGCTTATATCTCAGCAACCACTTGACCGATTTACATGCGGTAATTTTTGTAGGGTAGCTTCATTCCTTCTACCAAGTATTGGACTATTCCCGATGCATGTGGGTGACCCCTTATGCACGTGCCACGTGCAAAACGAAGAGGTGTCGGTTTTGTAATTGTTGCAATATCTCGGTAACTACTTGGCCGATTGCGCTGAAAGTTGGCATGTAGGTAGGCACCCACTAGGCACTGCATATCCATGTGCCAGAGTTGGGGTGCTGCTGCACGTGCGCACGTGCAGGAGTCGTTTCCAGATCTCGAGAACGGCTGGACCGATGGCGCTCAAATTTGGTACACAGTTAGGGACCAGTTAGTAGTGTGCCGTGCACAAGTCAGTTGGGACCCATTTTGCACGTGCGCACGTGCAGGGTGCCGCTCCCAGATCTCGAGAGCGGCTGGGCCGATTGTGCTCAAATTTGGCACATCGCTAGAAACCGGTTAGTAGGGTGCCGTGCACAAGTCAGTTGGAGGTACCCCCTCGAAATTTCGCACGTGCAAGACTCACCCCCTCGCTCGCTCCGTTAGTCGCCCCAAAAGGCGCTATACTGGTATAACTTCTCTGGTGTCTCGGATATACATAGCTGTGCTATATTAAAGCAGGAAACTGCTTATTTGGCTTCTGGGAAGGCTCCTTTGGGTCCACGAGTGGCTTACGACCGGCGATCCCTTTTGTTGGCGCTGGTAATCTGTTAATTTCAGTAGCTGTTTGTACTTCATAAACTAAATCATTATTAATGAAGCTCCTGTTGAGCCGCTTCACGCGAAATCTAGGTGAAAGACTGGTATCCGTGGCAGTTAAACCGCCTACGGCAGCTGAAGCAAGGATTGAAACCGTATCTGAATGCAGGAAATGCAGCAAGACGTAGTGTTCATTGTTGACTTTTGGGGGATCTGCAGCAAGTTAACAGTCAACCGAAGCGGTTGAATTGGAAGGTTTGTCGGGGTTCATACTGCTACACCTGCTTTTCGGCGTTATCTCAAATATTTTTGTTTTCTTGGGAATTGCTGCTTTCCATGCACTCTCCTTCTGTTTTAATCGAGCAATTAAGCGTAGTTCTGCTATTGATACTTTCAGTGCTTTTATCGCTTTTATCTTCGTCTCACAAAGTCATTTTGACGCTTCCTTGTTGATCTCATTCATCTGAACTACGCGATCTTTTTTCCTGTCCTTGCGTTCTTACACCATGCTCCGGGTGTTTCCCAGTTATTTTGGTCAGGTGACGCACGCACGTCTGACTCGTGTTTCGCGTGGCCCACATCCCCACTCGTTAGACGCAGGTTAATGGGGTGTGCGGTGACACCGGATCGGGCGCACTGCGGTCCGCGGCGTGTGTTTTACCTGCTATATCGGACCCCGCTGACTGATTACGCTGATGATACGCCCGACTGAAATATGAGGCCAGATTACACAGCGTGGCCCGATCGGGTCGCCGCTGCTCTCCGCTACCGCTGGCTGCTGGGCCGACCCCGTGCGGTGGACTGAGTTGCGGACGACGCCATGACGCGGCCGCTAATTTCACAGCCGATAATTTAGAGCCCCGATAATGGTGATTGTGCGGCCGATTGGCGGCCGGTGGGCCGGTGCTGGGGGCGCTCCGGCAGTCCATCAGTCCATCAGTCCGTCAGACGCGGCGGTGCTCCGTCGCCAGGGTGACCTGGAGGAGCCGCTCTGGGTCCGGCCGGACCGCCCCCTTCAATGGCGGTTCGGCAGTTCACCCGTTGAACTGTGCGGCGGCTGCGTAGCTGGGTCGGTCGCGCTGGCGGCGGCTGCTGCCGGGCGGGGGCGGGGGCGGCGCGGCTGCCAGCTCGCCGCGCTGCTGGCAGGTGGCCATGACCGGGCGCTGCGCCGGAACTGCAGATTGTGTTTCTGCTCAGATTAGACGACGCCGAGGAGTGCCGTCGGAGGAGACGGGCGGGCGTCGGCCTCCCGGCGGACCGGTACCGGCGCGACTGTCACGGCCGCCGGCGGGCCGACAGCTCGACTGACAGCCATCTGCTGTCGGAGACCGATCGGCCCGGCCCGCGGGGGTCGGCCGTCCCTCTCGGTCCGACCGAGAACCGGCCGTGCTCGCTCACTCGGCGGGGAGACCGGCCGGACGGTGCCCGCCGGGTGCCAGGTCACCGGCCGGGAAGTGCGCAGTCGACAGCTCGCTCCGGCGGATGAGTCGGGCTCCGACCCCGCCGGCCGGGGCGTGGCAGTGCCGCTGCCAAATTCACCACCGGATTTCAAACCACACAATGACGGCCGAAACCGCTCGAAACCACAACTCAGCCGAGTTAATGAAGCCGTCACTATAACCGGGCGCAGGGCGACGATCGGGCCTTTCTGGCGCTCGCTCTCACCAATCTCTCTCCGACGCGGCCGCCGCAACGGGCCAAAACGGCGTTTGCCGGGTCCTGGAGCCTGTATCTGAGTGCAGTGCCTTCTCAGACTGCAGAGTGCAGACAGTCAAGTTTTGTCCATAGTCTCCCTAGTTGCTTGGTTCTCCTGGAGCTGGACTAACCGAACCGGTGGGGGGTGTTTCCTGAAATCTGATGAAACGGCACATGTCTACTGGATAATAATCGAAATATTTTGAGGCATATTTGAGGCTCTATAATAGATACATCAATATTTTTTACTGCTACCCTCGAAATATTTTTCGCCAGGACAACTTTTGGTTTTGACGCCGCTTGTAAGCTGATATCACCGTGCCAGCCACGCTGGCTTTTGACCGCGTGACTTTTGCGAACTGCCAAAAACGCTTGGCCTTGCGTGGGGCTATTTGTGCTGTTTTCTCTGACGCAGTCTACAGCTCTCGGGGCTATATTTTCAGCGCTGTATCAGGTGGAAGACAGGCCAGATGGTCCTCAATTATGCATCCGATAACCCAGTGCTAGTGAAGAACGGTTACCTTATGGCTACTGAGCATCGTTTCAATGTTTGACGTGGCTCAACTCACTGGTAGCCTAATTTTAACTGATGTGTAACATTACATTTTGTCATTTTCATATCAATCTGTGTTCATTAGCGTCAGTTCGGGGTTGTTTCTTGATCACCAATAGCTATTGGATCATTTTTTTTTTCGTTTCAGAGTTCTGGAGCGACGGTCGTAGTGTTGAAAAAAGTTTATTTGGATACAATTTTCTCTGATAAAATATAACGAAATCCAGAAGCCTGTTACGTAAAGGGCTTTAGAAGGGCCATAGGGCTTCACGCAGGACTGAAACGAGCGATCTATCGATTACTGGTGAATCCGGGGGGGGGGGGGGTGGGCATTTGGGGCAAATGCCTGCCTCCTAGCACCCGAAAAATGAAAATTTGTCGTTTTTTTCTAGAATAGAAAGAAAACACAATAACGTTTATGAGAACAAGTTTGCTGTGAACTTCACAGGACGTTGAAACGACATACATACGACCTACGACATTGAAATCCGATGAGATATTAAAATTTGGGGAAACTTTCTCGGGGTACACCCCCCCCCCCTCCCGCAACATCCGAGACCGTCTTTCTGCATCCGCCTATGTGAACGATAGTGTTTCTTTTTAGGCCCTTGGTGTTTCTCATCCGTCAGTGCGAACATATTAAGCTATTGATTATTCCGTCCGATTCCTTGAAGTCCGATAATGGTTTTAAAGGCGGTCAGCGTTCCTTTCGGCGCTCATTTGACTTCGAATGAGTTGCCTCTTGGCTGTCATCGAATGTCATCAAATTGAATGCAATGGCGCGTGTGCAAATCCCTACCCCCTTAGATGTGTTCATGCTGTTTTTTTTCGTGTATTTACGTGTGAAAATTAAACGGTTCGCTTTTTATTTAGAAGTTATTTTTCTCTGGTGAGGACTTCACTTATTGTGGTGGCCGTACGAGTTTTTGCGCATCGCAACAAGTAATAATAATTTTCCGACCGGTAATGACATCTCACGGTCATGGGCACCTATCTCCTTGCTTCGTGCTGATTATCAACACCTGCCATTTTTTTTTTTTTACTCTGCGTCGTCTCGTCTCCCCTCGGCCCCGCTGGTCAAACTGGTCGGACTGGTGCCGGCGAGCGTGCGCCCTCTGACGTGCTGTCGCTCTCTTCCGACGATGATCCCGTGACCCGTGCGGTCACGAACCGGTCGTGACGAGCCGCGCCGGCCGGCCAAAGGTCACAGGTCGCGCCGGCCGGCCGTGCTGATGCCGATGGCCAGATTACGGTGCCGCCGGATGCTGCGGTGATTGCCATCTCCCGCGCCCCGGCCGGCCCCAGTCGTTCGGCCGTCGCTGTTGTCACCCCTGACTCCGCCATTGCGCGACCGCGAGTTCGCCGCCCGGCCGCCAGTTGGCAGCACCGTCCGCCGCGCCGGCGAATGAATGAATGCATGTATGAATGAATGAATGGGAGGCGCGCGCTCGAGGTCGCGCCGCGCGGCCGTCGCCAGTCGGGTGAGGCCATCGTTGGGGAGAGGAGGAGCGTCGCGCGCGCGCCGCACAGAGCCGTCCGCAGCCGAGCCGAGGCGAGGGAGGGAGCGGACCGACCTCAAGCGGCAGGTGGTGCGCGCCAGTAGTGAGACGACGCTCCGCTCGGCCGGAGCGCGCCGGCGAAAGCGGCGGAGCAGGCCGCCCCGCATTGATAAGCTGTTGGAAAGCTGGAGGACGCGATGGTGGTCGGTGGTGCGGATATCGGCTGTCGGCCCGTCTCGTAGCCGGTGGGCGCGCCGCGTGACTCGGTGTGACGGTCGGCGAGACGCGAGGAGGCAGGACGTCAGTGCGCGTGCGTGTCTGCGTGGAGGAGCAGCGGCAGTGCCGGGCGGCCGGACGGACGGCGCGGCCCCGATGCTCCGGCTGCTGTGCTCGCTGCGCGCGCCGTATGACCCGCTGGACGAGCGAGAGGAGGAGCTGCCGCCGCCTCCCGCCATGGACAGCAACCCGGGCCGTGAGTACTGAGTACCCAGCGCGCCGCCCCCGCCCCCGCCCCCGCCCCCGCCGGGCGGACGGCGCGGCGGTGGTGGCCGCCTGCTGCGTAGCGCTTGCCTCAGACCGGTTTGGCGGCGCTGGGCTGCCGATTACGTTTTCAGAAGGTGGACGCGCCTTTTTCGGCGCGAGCTGCGTCACGTGACGTCCGACAGCTGCCGGAGCCGACCGGCGGCGGCGGTATCGGCCGGGCCGCCGCCGCCGCCGGACGCGATCCGCTGCTGCCGGCGGCGCCGACGCTGGCTGGCTAACTTTAACCTTTATTGCGGAAACGTGCGATCTGGCGGTGCCGGCGGGAGCGGCGTGCCAGCTCGCCGCTGCCGGGCCTCGGTCCCGGAGACGGAGGGCCCGCCACGGCGGCACAGCGTCACGCGCGCGGGGCGCCGGCGTGGGCGGCCGGCGCCCATCACATCTGGGCGCCGCGCAGCTGGCCGTCTCCGGCGCCCCGCTTCCGGCCGGCTCCGGCGGCAGCGGCGGCCATGTTTCTGGGCGGCGGTATCGGCCGCCAGCCGCCGCCGCCGCCGCCGCCGCGCTGGCCGACGATAAGTGACGCGCTTCTCCAGGGAGCACTGGGCGACTCCGTGGCCGTCACTAGGGGCCGGCGCAGACAAGACTGCCGCCGCCCAAAATGCTGCCAAATTGGTGTGAAAGATGCCCACGGAATGGGGAAAGATAACAACTAGTGTAATTTCTCGTACCTTCCTACTTTCTCATCGTTCATCACTCATTCATTGTTCATTCATCGTTCCATCGTTTTGCAATCCTAAATTTTTATAACCCTTTTCGAGAGAGCTGTGATTTATATTGCAACCTTTCATTTGTAGTTACTTCCTGACATATAAGTCGCTGACGAACGTTATTATGAATTTTGGTCTGAAGATCCTATATGTAGACTATTTGGCGTGGACCACCTTTCGAATTCAGTGTCCAGTCGTCGAGTCAACCATGCGTCTTACTACCACGAAGCCGTGAGAACAAACAAATGCGAATAGAATCAATTCAGCAGTTCACACAAACTTGGCCTTCGATAATCGCCGATCGTGTTGGCTGTGTTCTGGTCGCATGACTAAACCATTTCGCGGAACCGGGGAGTTGACTGGCCGCTCGGTACCACACGCCTGCGCTCTCCGCCAGAGCGGAAAGCGGAACTGGGAAAAGTGAACTTACCCGAGGCTTCGGAGGAAAGCGGCGCGCATGGCGGCGATAATCCCTGCGATGGGATAGACCGCGCTGTGTGCGACGGACGGGGTGGGAAAGGCTGATCGGCGACGGCACCGACGATAGGGTACGGCGAACGCCGATATTGCAGACGGCAGCAGTGTCGACAGTAACGTCACCCAAAGTCGGTACCGACGAACTAAGCGGTGTTTGGATGATGGTGTCCATTGAGCAGATCCATGGCAAGGTGTTCTAGAAGACACTGCTTTTCGAATGGTGAATTGCTCTTTGTGAAATAATGGTACGGATCACATGCGGATCTAAATGATCCGTCGGTGGGGTGTCGAAAGGAGCAACAGCGAACCTCCCTACCGTATGATAGCTTCGAGCGGCTCAGCTTCGATCCGACTCGGCAAACCCTCTCGGAATATGCTCCTGCCGGTCCGTGCTCCCGTCCGTCCGTCTGCCTGTCCGACCAGCCATCCGACCGTCCGTCCCCATCCGATCTGGCTTCGATCACGGGACGCGTCGGGCCACTCTCATAAACCGAAAAGACCCGAGTCGTAGGTCAATTGAAATTACGACGATGCGCTGCTTGTTCTTGGCTTCGCTGGGGCATTCTTGTAAGTGATAAATGTGCTCCCTCTTGAACGAACACGGCTACGATTTCAGTGTTAAGTAAAAGGAGTTCATCTGTGTGGATCCGTAGGTATGTTGCTCCAGCTGCGTGAGACCGTCCTGGGCGTCGGATGGCGTCTGCGTCGCGGGGCGTGCCGGCGGTGACGGCGGCCGTGGCGTCTGTCACCGCTGTCCTGCACCGGTCACCGGTCCGCCCCTCTGCCGCCGTCCACCGGCGACTCTCGGCGCCGCCGGAGAGGTCGTAATTTTCCTGTGTAATTAACTGGCGCTGGCCGCTCGGTTATTGCCGGCCGGCCGGGCTCCTAACGGCGATCGGACCATCGATGTGCGGCTAATCGCTTCCGGGGCGTGCTCGGCTGCGTCGGCCGCAATTATAGCCATCTCGTTGGCGTCATTGGCGGCGCCTTTACAGGACGTCTTACATCAGGGTGGAAGGGGCGCCGGCCGGCCGGCCGCGAGCCGCTCCGCAGCGAGCGGCACTGGCCGGAGCGCGCGGCCAGCAGGTTCCTTGGAAGTGTCTCGCCGTCTCGGATTTTATCGGGGAATTTCAGGCCAAACTTAGTGATGAAGTGGCTCGCATTCATAAATCAGAAAGTTATGTTCGGACGCTTGTTTTTACTCACGAATATCCGGCGTCTGGCGCTCAAGGCTGCTGATTGAGCAGGTTGTGACATGCTATGCCTGTTAGGCATCGCGCCCGGTTTGCTGGACTTCCTGTCAGGAAGATCTGCATACTCTGGCCTTTCAAGGCGCTGATGGATTTTTCGCCATTCCGGCATTCAATTAGTGGGGATTTGAGTGGCGCTGACGTGGTCGGCGGCGGTTCGCGCAGTGCCGGGCCCGACCGGGCCGGTTTCTGCACCGGACGGCGACTGGGGCCTCTCTGTGCGCCAGCTCACAACGGACCGTTCATCGCCAGCATCGTCATGCAGGTGTGATGTTCACTACAGACTTAGACGAGACTTAGCTCGACTTGGACACATTTTAACTTATCTCGGATCTTCATATCGTTTCGGCGATGGTGTGCCTTGTCGTATACCTTGTAGATGCGCCATTTGAAGCCGTGTCGGATCGCCGTTTGTCTGGCGATTTTGTCGTCCTCTTCCGGACAGCGCGATAGCGGACGAAGGAGCGGCCCGAATTTACGGCCTGTTTACCGCCAACTGTTAGCGCGTTGCGTAAAAATTGCCTTCCGCTGCTCGTAACTCCTACTTAAAGGAGCTCGTAAAAGCGCTTAGCTACTGGGTAATTCAATATTACAAGGCGCAACAGAACAGTTTTATCGTAACGTTCAGATATTGCGACATGTAGGTAGTCGACACTAAAACTTCTCAATATCGTAAACCTTGTAGAAGTTCACAGAAACTACTCGCTGTAAGAATACGAATCCTGGTATTATTTATCCAACACTATTTCACCAATATTCTGAGGAAGCAGGCGACAAAAGAATATGCTTTTCAGAGAAGTTTGAAAACAGAAATAAGAAATTTAGTTCGAATGGGTGAATGGGTGGCTGCTGCACTCCGAGCTGGTTCCCGAGAGGACTTGTGCTGAGGAGAGGCTGGGGTGACTCCGAGACGGTCTGCGGCTCTCTGGCGGTCGTCGCCCTCCGTTCGCTGTCACTGAGCGGTTGTGCAATGGCCTGTCGGCCCGAGCGAGCGGGACTGCTCCGAGCTGAGCCGAGCCGAGCGCGCTGTGCGTTTGAGGAGTCACTGCAGCCGACGCACACAGAGGACCGGTTCGGCCGACTGGTGCCGCTATTGTGTGCAAGCTGAGCAGCGTCCGTCTCCGCTGGTGTTTGCCTGCGCTCCGTCCGCTCTGAAGGCACCATCTGTGCTCGCTGAACCGCGCTAGTAGACGGCGCACCCGACACGCATCGCGCTCGGCCGCCTCTGCCGCCTCCATCAGCGGCGCCGGATGCTGCTCGTTGGCGTCATCAGAACGAATGGCGCCGGCCGGGCACGTATTTGGAAGGAAGCGGTGCATTGACGTCTGATGTGTGGCGTGATTGGCGGAGCGGAGCCGCGCCTCGTCAGCGCCGGCGGACCGGTGACTCGGCGACCGCCCGCCGCCGCCGGCGCTGAGTGCCGCTCGCAAATCGGCCGCTCGTGCCCAGAAAGTGGGCCGCCGCGCGCGCCGTGTCGCATTTCCGGTGGATTTTCGCCAATTTGGAGCGGCCGCCTGATGGGCCGTCGGCCGGAAGCTGCCAGTGTCCAATGTCCATTGTCGGCGCTGCAGCGAGTGATACGGCTCGACCGAAATAGCCTCCGCCGCCGCCGCCCCGGCACACGGCTCGGCACGACCGAATTAGTGCTTCGATCTGAAGGCTTATTTGAATCGGTGGCGGCGCGTGGGCGACCGCGTCCGGCGCCGGTGGCCGGCCGCGCCACGGCACGGCACGGCCGGAACTGCGCCACGCCTCGGCCGGCGCGCGGCACATTCGCCGCGCTGTCTTCAGGGCGGCGCGGCGGGCAGCGTCCGTGGCGCCGCTTCCTGCGCCGCGGCCCGGACAGCTGGCGAGTGTGACGGTCGGCGACCGGCGCGGTTTCAGGCGCCGCTGGCCGCCACCGCCCTGCCGCTCACTTGTCTCTGCGGTCAGAGGCGGCAGTGACGACTTCCGCCTAGGTCCTTGTCCTCCAGAGCACGGAGTGTGGGCGAGGCGTCTCCCTGGAACGGCCGCGGCGTGCTGAACACCAATCCTCTCACCAGCCCACACTGGGACTCGACGCTCGCTTTCCTGCGCTGTTTGAAGCCATCATCAAGTGCTGCTCTGTTGAGTCTGGTCGCGTCTCCAGCGTTCAGCTCATGACCAGCGCCCATTTCCGATGAAGCCCCGACGCGGCGCGGCTCGGCGCGGCGTGGGCGTAGCTCGGAGGTCGTCTGCCGGTTGGCTGGGCTCGCCCACGCCTGCGGCTTTCATCGGGAGAGCGGTCTGACACCGCGGTCCGCGGACACCGGGGTCTCAGCGGGCTCGGCACGCGCTCCACCCGACACGCCACCGGCCTTCCGTCGGGCGGGGGCGGCGCGCGGCTGACCTCTCACGCCAGTCGCCCCCGATGTGTCATGTGACACGGAGGCCGGATGGTGACAGCGGGCCGCCGTGCCGATCTCGTGACGGCCGGGTCACAGGGCCGGAAGGAGTGGGCCGATGTCCCCGAGTGTCCGCCGTCCCGGCCGGATGTGGGGCCGTCTGGTCCTCGCGACCAGCCCCGCCACCGGCCCCTGTGAGAGTCTGTCCTCCCTCCCTCAGAGACGTCTGTTTCTGGTGCCTAGCGGCTGGTCCGGTCGGTTTGATCGGAGATGCGGCAAACGTCCACGTCCGACAATCTTATCTCCACCGGAAATCCAAAAAGATTATGTACTGTAATTGAACTGTTCATCGGTACATATAATCTTTTTCATAGAAACTGTTTCACGGAGCATGGTGACCTAATGTTTACCCTGCCGTCGAATATGCTACATGAGCTGGGCCCGAGAAGCTCGGAGAAGCGCTCGGTAATGTATCAACTGTGATGGAGTGTCCACCGACTGCACATTGCCTTGTGACGTCACCAATGTCATCATCTGACGTCACTGGCCGTCCAACTTTGTGGCTGTGTAAAACTGTAACATCAGTGGGTTTGTCCATTCCATTGAATATTGCCTCAGGTATGTCCCATGGGGAGTAACACACAACAGAACGTATGGGTCGGTATATGCTGTACATATGCATGTGTTTGTATGAATAAGTTAAAAATGGTTAATATGGCATTTCATGCACTCTACTCGGGCAATATTGATGTGTCATTTATCACCCAATAGCTAACTCAGGTATTCGTCATTTTCATTTTCGCTTTTGCCACAGGCGTGTCGGAATTTCCACCGGATAGTGACAGCTGCCGTCATTTGAATGGCAGCACCGCAAATTCTGGTGCCGCAATGGAACAAAGAACATGACGGTGTGTGAAAACCATCACAATGCAAACTAAACTCGTCACTGATGGTGTGGTATAAAATGGTGTTTTGATGGGGCATACCGTTCTTACTTATAAATGATCATTACTGAATAATATTTGCGAACATGGAGATTTCGACTTGACTTGACGCAACTTCTGCCCAAACGATTTTATTGAATTAGTTTGGGAGCTTCCCTGTGGAAGCTAGGTACAGTCACCAGCACTTGCTACTAATCACCTCGTTTTTGCTCAGTAGTTTGAAGACCGATCAATTCTCAGTCGAGCAAGATACGTCAAACGATCGGTTTGGTCCTCCGATTTTCGAATATCTAACTTGTTTTTGTATGTTCGAAGCATTTTGGGATGAGGAGCCAAAAAACGTGTTTTCTGCCCTAAAGTTGCCCCAAGAAGTCGTAGAACCTAGCCCCGCCTCTGATCCACAGACCACTAGTGCCATCTCTTGTCAGCCGAACAAACCACAGAAGTAAATAATGTCACGTGACCTTTGCACACGCTACAATTACTACGCAGCTGTAGTGGGGGAAGCGGGGCGGAGGCGTGGAGAGGGACGCGATCGGTCCGGTCGGCTTGGGTCAGGTCGCCGAAGTCGGAGGTCATCCGCCGGAGGGTGTTTGGGCGGTTGAGCCGTGTGGGCTGGGGCTTGCGGAGTGGGGAGCGCCTGGACCTGTCTGGAAACAAGTTCTACAACGCCGTGGCAGTCGAGAATATTGTGAGGAGAGAGAGAGAGAGAGAGAGAGAGAGAGAGAGAGAGAGAGAGAGAGAGAGAGAGAGAGAGAGAGAGAGAGAGAGAGAGAGAGAGAGAGAGAGAGAGAGAGAGAGAGAGAGAGAGAGAGAGAGAGAGAGAGAGAGAGAGAGAGAGAGAGAGAGAGAGAGAGAGAGAGAGAGAGAGAGAGAGAGAGAGAGAGAGAGAGAGAGAGAGAGAGAGAGAGAGAGAGAGAGAGAGAGAGAGAGAGAGAGACAGACAGACAGACAGACAGACAGACAGACAGAGAGAGAGAGACAGAGACAGAGACAGAGACAGAGACAGAGACAGAGACAGTGACAGTGACAGTGACAGTGACAGAGACAGAGACAGAGAGAGACAGAGAGAGAGACAGAGAGAGACAGAGAGAGACAGAGACAGAGACAGAGACAGAGACAGAGACAGAGACAGAGACAGAGACAGAAGACTGGAGGGAAGGGATAAGGACGGGAGGAGAGAAAAGAGAGACAGAAAAGGAAAACCAGGAAGGGTAAAATGAAAGAGAGGGTAATGGGTAAATCAGTGAGAGGGAGCGAGAGAGAAAATATTTAGTTGTGTCAGCTTGTTTCGTATGTAAAATGTAAATTTGCTTTCCATCATTTCAGCTTCGGATTGGAAATTAAATCTTAGCATCCTTATGATAAACCCACGCTGACGGAATGGGGACGTTTTTATGGTCGTCGTTGGGAGCTCGGCACTAATGAGGATGATGTTGAGGGTTTCGCAAATATTTCATAAAAGAGCTGATATTTGTTTGCATCACCTATTAACCATTTTTTTTTTACGTTTGCTATGAAAATGTTAGGCCTAGTTCCTTCAAGATCAGGTCCACGACTTCACAGCTTACAACAGGAGCTAGCTAACATAACAATTCACCCGCGCCGTGTTGGTGGCATGAACTTTCCGTCGAGTGCTGGGGGGGGGGGGGGGGGGAGCGTTTCACGCCCTTCCGTCTAACTCGGCTCCTGGGCCACGTAGCGACACGCGGTAAGCGGCAATCGAAAGAGCGTCAAAAATAAGAAGGAAAACACTCGGTCATTTTAAGGTCAGGGCAAAGGTCAGGCCACTAGAGCTCATCAAAGGTCAAATTTTGTCGATTTCAACGATTTTAAACATCTGACGGCTAACTCTGAAACCAATAGAGCTACAGCGCCGTGGAAAAGCGCATTCGATAGCTCTTTTAACGCTCTTTCGCCAACATGTCCTCAAATTTGACCTCAGATCAACGGTTTAGCCCCCAGAGGGCACCGCTCTGATTGACCTCAAATTTGACCTCAGATCAACGGTTTAGAGCGGTGTTTTCACCGCTCTAGCACGTCTCTGTCAAATCAAAAGTTATAGTAAAAAAAAATTGCTGAAGACCTTTCATGATCTGAGATGACCTCAGGGACACACAAAGGGGGCACAGGTGCAATTTTCCGATTCAGAGTGTCATGTTTACATATGAACCGATGTTTGAGAGGGTGTAGAACGACATTCGGCCAAAAGAGGCTCATTTCAATTTTCTCCCATTGACTTATATGGAGCAGTCGCAAAATTGACCTGACCTTAGGTCACAACTCACAGATAAAAAAAAATCCGAGATATCCATTTTATACATACTGTTACCCTAAGCAAGTACTGAAAGTTTCAAAGTGATCGCTCAGTCGGTGTAGCTACAGCGAGCTTTCTAACTTTTTCTGAGGTAAGGTCACTTGACGTTACATGGTGACCTGACCTTGAATGACCGGGATCTGAAATTTTCATAGCATGTGCGAAAAAGATGTCGGAACGGGTGTATCTAAAACAGCGGCGCTACGCGTCGCCGTTTTTTAGATATTCGCGAAAAACCTAGGGGGGCGTAAAACACCCCCCCCCCCAGGACGACGCAGATCAAACGGCCCCTGAGACCTCGGGATGGTGCCCCTGAGACCTTGGGATGGTGCCCCTGAGACTTCGAGATGGTGCTCCCTCAGACCCGGGGAGAGTGCTCCTTCAGACCTCGGATTTCGGAAAAGTGCCTCTGGAAACTTGGAATGGTGCCCCCTGAGACCTCGGGATGGTGCCCCCAGACCTCGCGATGGTGCCGCCGGAGACCTTGGAATGGTGCCCCGGACCCTCGAGATGGTGCCCTCTCCGACCTTGGGATGATGCCTGCGGAGAACTCGGGATAGTGCCCCCTGAGAACTCGAGATGGTGCCCCCGCGGACCTCGGGATGGAAATAGATGGACAATATTAAACTAAAAACTAAAAAACTCAACTAAACTAAAAAAAAACGAGGCGAGATGGTGCCCCCTTAGGAGACCTCTGGGTTAAAGCTCCCGTCGGTGACCTCCGTGATGAATTAAAAAAAAACTCCGTGATGGGCCCCCGGGAGGCCCAAGGGGGGGGAGAATGGCCCCCATGCCCTCCCTCTGGATCCGCCACTGAAATGATCTGACCCAAGATCTTACCTAAAAACGACCAAAAGCCTTCCTTCATTGTCCGAAAACCGCTGACAGTTGATAGCTCAATGACACTACTGTCGTGCGTAAGGAGGCGTGAAAACACTCTCCTCATCTCGATCTATTACGAGAGGACCATGTCATGGCGTGAGAAAGGTGTTCTCAAAATAGACGACACTGTATGAATGAGTAAATAATTCGCGCCCCGTTGGGCTATTGGCGGACCCTACCACCTGATGGGGTGGTGCAGCCGTTGCGTCCTCCACCTGAAATCTCGGAAAGTTACCGACCGATTTTGAAAATTTGAAGAACGTTCGATAGCCCCACCAGGGGCTATCGAACCTTGTTACCAGGTTTCGTTGACCTAGGTGCAACCCATGACGTCACAAGTCAGGTCAAAGGTTGCATTTTTTCACCGATTTAGTCAAAGGAATGCGTTACAGTCAGTTAACACATCAAATAAAAGGCATGTTATCGAAAAACATCGATGGAGCGTGGTTGCCCAATACATATGTTGCCTAAAGAGGTCACTGATGCCAGGTCACGTCAAAGAGGTCAGGTCACTAAGGGTCACAATATGAATTATGAACCCAACTATGCTAATTGCTAGGGTCGCGTGATACATGTTTTATAGTCAATTTTACATTTAAAATTCAATGGTGTGGGCTAGACGGCCATTGGGGCCGGTTTAGATTACGTTCTGGTGGAGGTCAGGTCAAGGTCAGGTCAAAAAAGGTTAAATCTCAGAGTTGATATTTTGCATAAAAGGGGTATCTATTCGATGCAGCTCATCACGGGAAATCCAATGGTGGTCTTTGGCTTGCTCTGTGTGTTCTGTGACGGCTAAAATTGAGTTTGAAAATTTTACGTAATACATTTTGAGTAGTGTTTTTTTTGCCATAACTTTGCTGACAATGGAGCTGTCGAGTTTAAGTTTGGTATAGGGTAAATGTGGGGAAGACGCACCCCTGGGTTAAACGCCTCCCCTAAAAAAATCGTATTTCTTATCGACGGATAGGTGTTTTATCCTGTTTTTTTTTTTTTCAGAACAGTCAGCTGCTTGTTTACGTAGGTCTCTATTTCCGGTTCTGCGTCTTGAGGAGCAGCGTGGGTAGCTGCTGATGTTGGTTTTGGGTGTTGTTTTTGTTGTTTTTACAGAAGATTCCTAATATTTTGATGCCTTCTTTATATCACAAAACTTATTATTGTGCACATCACTCAAAACTGCGTTTTATTGTCATTCTGTTAAATTTATTGTGCTGGGGCGTTAGTGGCGCGTTTTTTGTCAATATTTTGTTGACCGGAAATGGAGTGGATGGGGAAAGACGCCTACTCGATGCATGGGGCAAGACGCCCCCAGTTTTCTGAAAGGGGGGCGTTTTGCACGGTGGTAAGAGTGCAGGGTAGCGCCCTGTAGGTCGGGGCCGAAAAGGCCTCTCCCTGTCCTTTTTTGCTGATATATCCTAAACGACTGTAGATATCGTCACCAAACTTTCAGGACTTCTCCGGGTATCCATTTTACACATTGTAACAAAATTTTATTCCAAAGGCTATGATAGGTTGACCACAAATGACGTCAGAATGACGTCAAGTTCTGCCATGTTCATCATGTTCTGTTGATTGATATGGTGGGGGCGCTTTGCACATGGGTGTGGGCGTATTGCCCAGGGTGTGGGGCAAAACGCCCTTTTGTAAGGGTATACGAAAACCTTTTTGGGGGTTAAATACCACACGCAGGTGTCTTTTCTTGGTCTCAAAACGTAGTAAAAAGAATGAGCTACATGATGGTGCCCAAAGGTTTGAGTAATCTGTGTTGGATTGAGTGTCAGCAGGTTTCGCGCTTAAGGGGGGGGTTTTTGACCTATTCACCCTATCTAGAGCAGATAGTTCTATAACATATATTCCAGCTTTAATTTTGAATGTTGTTGGTATTTTCGGGGTGTTATATTTCTATAGTTTTGATGGTCGAAATCAATTTTTGTTTAGAAATCAGAGTTGGCAGTTTTGTAGCGCTGTTTATTTTACATCTTTTTTTATCTTGAATACCTATTTTTTGTTATCTTCAAAACTGTATGCGTGACAGCTCTTCCCGCTAAACCTTTTATTGGGTGGAAAATGACAGAACATGACGTCACTCTGACGTCATTTGTGACTAAGCTTTCATAAGAGCTCTGGAAAAATTTGGTCACAAGGTGTAAATGATGCCCGGAGGGGTCTTGAAAGTTTGGTGGTGAGTGGTGACCTACGCTATACTTTAGGAGATAATCGACTGAAAAGGAGAGAAAGGCTGTTTCGCGCCCCCCTCCCCCCAACGGGGCTCGAGGCTTTCAGTTGTTACTCTCACATAACTCTCGGTTATATTACAATGTAGTGGAATTGCAAGCTTGGCAATATAAGCTTCCTGCCAGCGCCGGACCCGACTTTAAACATGCAGGCTGAATTTTAACATTTGACTTTTAAATTTTTACCGTCGAGCTTTTTAGAAGTTGCATGAACTGTTCAGCTCCTTTTTTGGTCCACCACAGCGGGCTTGTATGTCATTTGTCAATCAAAATCGAATTAAAAACTTTTTATTGGGTCTGGTTATCTCGCCAACTTCTTAACTGAATCGTTTAGTAGCTTTTGATTGGGCACTGCCGACGTTGTCTGTCAAACTTTTCGTGTCAACGAGAAGAGGCTGCTGACATCGTTTGTCGCGGTTAGATAATACCAATCCACGTCTCAGTGCGGCTGCTCGATCGCACTTTCCCTGGCCCACCTCTCCCACCAGGCTAGGCTTTGCCCGGCACAGCCGTCGCCTCAGTGCCTCGGGCGGTGGCCCGTTCAAAGGGGCTCACAATTCGTATGGTGCCGTGGCTCTCAAACCAACACAGTGAAATGCACAGGCTTACCTTCCATATAAGGCGAACGGCTGATTCTGGAACCGGGGCTTCATTCATGCTAAAGCGCCCAATCACAGCGTCGCATTTCAGTTAGTGTCGGGCGCAAAAGCTGCTATGCTCCGCCCCTCCATCACGTGACCCTGCCCTCACGTGGCCTCAGTCACGTGGTGTTTCCACTTCTTGGCGCATGGCGGCGCTAGTCTCGCAAGGGCGGTGGTAGCTTGCTCCCCCGCCGTCCGGGGGTGATGGGTAGCAACTGCTGGTGACTGTACTTATATTTGCTAGCTACCAGTCACCGCAATTCGTTTCATTCGTTTCATAGCACGCTTTTTATTTGTTAATGCGTGCGTTCGGTGGCAGATTCTGTGCGCTTTCAACCACTCTGAAACCGGTCTGATGTGATAACACTGCTGCCAGCAGCAGCCCTGAACATCTCACCATCGATTTATCTGTTATAAACGACCGTCCTCCGCTGGCGTCGGCGGCGGGGGCGGCTCCGACGCTGACCGATTGTCGCCCGTATCGACACCGATGCCACCTTCCGGCCGACGGGGAGCGGCCGCCAGCCGGTGTCCGACGCTGCCAGAAAACATCCCGGAGCGCTGGGTCCGAGATGAGCTGCTCCGCTCGGAGACTGGGCCACTATTGCAGCTCAACAAGTGGATGGAGTCGAAAGTTATTGGCCCTGGGATCACTTGACATTCAGAGGTGGCTCGGCGCTGCGGGCGGGCCAAGTTGGTGCGGCACCGCCCCAGCTGGACTGCACGGCACCGCCGACCCGGAACGGCCTTCTCGGAACGACTGCGGTGATATTTTTACAGGCCAACCGCGGCGGCTGGGCATAGTAATCGTCTCCGGCTGACCGGCCGGCTGCCCAGGAGCTGTTCGGGGCCACGCTTTCGCGCCCAGCCGGCTATTTCGAGCTGGCAGCGACCGCCAGGCGGGTGGCGGCGGTGGCTGGAGCTCTGGTGGTGACTGTTTGCCGTGGTGGCGGCGGCGGTGGTTGCGGTGGACGCAGGAGCGACCCGACCCGGCCGGCCGGCCCGCCGATCGGCCGCTGCCGGTGGGTATTGCGACACCGCGCCGGCCGCCGCGCCGCTCGGTGTCCCCGCGCCGCCGCCGCCCGCGCCGCGACCTTGGCCGCCGGATGTTGCGTCGTTCCGGCGCCAGTGGCGGCGGCCGAGGCCCGTCCTCCGGCGGCCGGTGTCCAGTGTCCACCTCCTCACTGCGGCGTCAGCTACGACTGTTCACTATTCAGCGTCTACCATTGTGTGAGAGTGCAGCCCTGCTCTGACTGTTCCTTCTCTTGTGTTGTCCTATCAGCGGTGTCTCCTCTTTCCCAACCCGGCTGGCTGTCCATCTGGCGAGCCGGCCGAGACGTGACCGCTCACCGGCCACAAATAACATTTTATAGATGGCCGAGATTCCGGAAACGGCCCGGATCCGGCGGCTCGTCTCCTGACCATTGATGGCCGTGCCAGTCCGCCTTTATGGTCGGCTATTAGGGATGTTTGCCGGCTCGCCCACACTGAGCTCCGCGCCGGAGTGGCCGGGTCGGGTCGGCTCTCAATGGGCGCCGTCCGAGTGCGCCGCCCTGGCGCCGCCTCTGCCGACCGGCGAGAGCGAGCAGCCGGCGCTGCTGCCTGCCGTCCGGCCGGCCCTGGCAGCGCCCGGAGGCCTGGCGCGCCGCCCCGTCACAGCAGATAGCGGCCGAGGCCGGGCCACGCACGTTCCACCGCCACCGCTCAGCTGAATTTGTGAATGACGGCCGGAAGCCGAAATGCGACCGGCCGCGGCGACGGCTCCGTGACCTTGGAGGAGGGCGCGGAGAGGGCCGCCCACCGGGCGCCGAGATGGCTGCGCAGTGCCGCCGCGGCTGTGTGGCCGACGCCCGCTAAAATAAGCCTGATGGATTGGCGACGCTATAGGCGGTGACGGCGGCGGCAGTGGTGGCTCCGATCGGACTGCGAAGGTGGGGAGGAACGGCTGGGAGCGGCCGAGGTCGGTTAGGGGTCGCGGTCAGGGCCGACACTGCCCGTCCGTCAGGGCCGCGCTGGGGCAGCCGCGCCGCGCTATCTGGCCCGTGCGCTGTGCCCTGTTATCGGGCCGCCGCTGACGACCGGAGCGGCAGCGGCACGGCTGTTTTATATCCCTGCTCCGCGGCGGTATCGGTGACTGCGCCGGTAAAGTCGTCCCGTAAACCCGGCGAGCGATCGCCGGTGGGTCACCAGGACTGTCCTGAACTGGCGGAGTGAATGGGTTTGTTCCCGTCGCTCCTCCAACCTCCTCCAAGCTCCTCTAACCTCCTCCCGTTTCAAAAAATCGTTCCCGTCGCTCCTCCAAGCTCCTCCAAGCTCATCTTGATTTCACATCTCACCACCACTATTTGCCTCCTCCCTCATCCCAAACGAAAGTTGGTTTTTTGGAGGAGGCTCTGCTGAGACACATTTGGCGCACGTAATACGAATGTGCATTGTCTATAAATGAGATTTGAGGGAAGTGGAAATGATTTTAGTGATTGATGACGATTGGATATCTTTAAATAGTAATGTTTGATATTAATCTATGGTTATTTTATTAGAAAGCAATTATTTTCTCTTGATTTATGTTTGCGCGCCATAAATCGCCGACCGTTACAGCCCGCAAACAGCTGATTTCCTCGCGAAAATGTTCCCGTGGCTCCTCTAAAACGGCTCTCCTCCAGCTCATCCAACCTCATCCGAGATTTTTTGGGAGGAGCGACGGGAACAGACCCAATGATTTCTCGTCATTCATGAACGTTTCTATAAAATATTTTAGGATTTTGAATTGATGCTAAGTGAAAGCATGAAACATTTATCCTCAGCCAAAGCATTGTGTCGTTGGTCTTGCGACACCATCACCGCATCACAGCTGACTCAGTGGATTATCTCCTGCCTTTGGTGGCCCGCTCTCCCCGGTGTGGCCCGCCCCTCCGTTTCCGGCGGCCCGGTCGTTATTGATGGCTCCCGAGCCGCGGATCGTGTCTCGCGCCGCGCGCTGAACGATTGACAAAGCTCTCTCTCCGGCTGAGGCGCGCTGACGACCGCCCGAAACCGGCGGCCGGCTCACCGCCGCGGCCCAGAACGTGATCGGAGTGCATCGCACGGCGCGGCCGGAAAGTGAGCGGCGGCGGCGGCGATGGCGCTGCCGAGCCGCCGCGCCGCCGCCGCTTCTCCGTACGGAAATGGTCAGATAGCGACCACGGCGTTTAAGCCCTCTCCTGTCTGATGTGGTATCGGGTTAGGTGCGGTGGGCTTTTCTGCTCGAGAGCCAGTTCCGAGGCCGTCAGCCGCCGCAGAGAGTGCTGTCAAATATTGTATCTGATGAAGAAAGGTTGAAAGAACAGAGGCTACCGTCCACGCTGTTTCCGGAAGAGAAAGAAGTTGGTGTTTTTGTATCGTAAAAAGTGTCTGCTGTGTCTGCGGGCCTATTTTCGACGTTGTTTTTCTGAGAGAACAGTTTGCCAGGCCTTGTGCTACTTTGTGCCGGATGCATAGGCGGTTCTAGCGCCAGCGGCAGGGAAGGCTTCTGCCGATGACAAACCTAGCGATAAGTGTGATGGCTATCTGAACGCTGTAAGGAGGCTCGATCCTGTCTTTAGATCGCATAGTCTCGGAGTTTCCTCCCGTAGTGTCGATTCACGTCACGGGGCTATGACGCTCATGGGTGTCGATTTGTATACTTTTGGGGGTGCTGCAGCACCCCCAATGCTCAAATGAGCACCCCCAATGGTTTTCCGGGCACCCCCAAATGTTCCAGTTAGCAACCCCAATCATTTTGTCCCTCAATAACTCCCACTAACTCTGCTTGAGGAAAATAATTCGTTCCGCAGTCTTTCACTACTAAAAATAAAATAATTACGCAATTTACAATGCATGAAATAAGATGTAAAGAAAAGAAAAGTTAGTCTTAAGAAGAAGAGCGAAAAAATGACGTTCAGTTGCAAAGACACTGGTGTGGGTCCGTCGTACACGAGTGTCTGATCCTTAGAGCTGATAACGCGTACCCTTTACAAGCCGGCAGGGGGCTCCAGAGACCGGCGACGGGCCCTCAGAGGCCGGCAAAGGCCATCAGAGGCCGGTGGTACCTTCAGAAACCCAGTGGGGTCGTCTTTAGAGACCGGCACGGACTCGGACGCCGATGGGGCCATCAGAGTCGCCGGTGTGGGGCCTTCAAATGCCACCGGTGGGTGGCCGTCATGTGCACTTGTGGGGCCCTCAGAAGCGACGGTGTTGGGCCCTCAGAGCCGCCGATATAGGGCCTTAAGAGGCACTAGTGCGGAGCCCTCAGATATGGCAATGTATGGCCCTCCGAGGCGCCGGTGTAGGGGCTTCACAGTTGCCGGTGATGGCCCTCACAGGCGCCGTTGTGGGGGCTCTCAGAGACACTGGTTTAGGGCCATCACAGTCGCGCGTGTGGCCCTCAGAACTGCTGTTACGGAACAGACCCTTCATAGGCCGACAAGAAGATATCAAGAGGTCACCGGTGCCTTCAGGAGCCTTGTGGGGTTCTCAGAGACCGGCATGGTGCTCTCAGACGCCGCTGGGACCCTTCGAGCCACCTGTGTGGGACCGTCAGGGTCACTGGTACCTGACGAGGGCCCTCAGAAGCGCCCATGTAGGGGTTTTAAAGGCATTGGTGTAGGGCCTCAGAGACGCCGGTGTGGCGCTCAGGGGCGTCGATGAGGGCCCTCACAGTCGCCGTTATAGGGGCCCTCAGAGAAATGGGTGTGGGGCCATTACAGGCGGGTGCGGAGCTCCTAGAGCTGGCGCCCTTACCCAGCCAGCAATTTGGTTCGGCGCAAGTCCGTTTTGCCCCGGCAACTGCGACATGCCAGACTTGGGCCGGTATAAACGGAACGCCGTCAAATCCGGGGTTTGGGTCGATACGACTCTATTCCGGCTAGCCAGTATTTGCTGTAGCGCTCCCGGGTTGGTATGGTTCCGGACCGCCAAGTCTGGCTCAAGTCAGGCTCCCTGCCATGGCTCAAGTCCGGCTCCCTACGACCAGGTCCGGCTGCACCCCATAGCTGCTCTGGCTTACTGTGGATGAAGTACGGTGGAGGTACGGCACGGCTGATGTGGCATAAGTCCGGCTGTGATGCGGGCGAGCTCCGGTATCGTGTGTCAGCTCCAGTAGAGCCCCAGACCTTGCCCGTACTTTAGCCGGAGCAAATGCCGGAGCTAGCCAGAGTAAAACCAGCTACGGCCAAGACCAAATTAGCTGGCTGGGAATAAGCCGGTTAAGACCCCCAAGTCCGACATGTGGCCCTCCGAAGCCGGTAAGGGGCCCTCAGAGACTGGCTTGGGGCCCTTATGGAGATCTTAGTGTTGGTACTTGTGGGCCCATGAGGGTTTTTTACGAGCCCCGTGGATCCTTCTTTGTCCAAATATGGCCAACATTGACTCTTAGCGGCCAATGGCGCCTCAGGGCCCCTCAAGCCCGAATAACCCGAGGGGAACCTGGGCCCGAACCTGATGGGGGGGGGGGGGGGCACGTGCCTCACGGCCCACCTGGCTACGCCACTGAGGAAAATCGTAAACCCGTAAATATCCAAATGCGATCACCTGTCATTTTTCAGCGATCATTATTGGGATCGTCTGATTACCGCCAAGAGCCTCGTAGCCACTGCCACCGTTGCCTCCGCGCAATGTCCGCCCCTGCGGACCGCAGCGGCTGCTGCACCGGTGCTAATCGCCGTCATTGGTTTCTGTCACATTACAGAGGTGTCGGGGCTGCTGCCATGCTGCCGGCAAATATACGACTGTTTTCGGAAAGATGTTTATGTAATAAGGTAGCCAAGTACTATAGGACAAGCAGAATGATTTTCAAGAAGAACGTTCTGCCCTTGGGAAATGTTAGTGGAAATCCCGGCATTATCAGTACCTTATGGGGATAACCAACCCTGCCTTGTACGGTTGTACCCCATGGCAAAGCTGCAATCTTTCACCCGGCGCAGGGGTTGAGCACCCCCAACCATTTTGAAAAATCGACACCCCTGATGACGCTGCACACAAGCCGCCGGAAGCCTCCGCTACCGCCGCCGCTCGTCGTTCGCGGTGTACACTGGGGCCGGCCAAGCCGTCGTCGGCACCGGCGGCGACCTCGGCGGGTCGGCAGCTTCCGCTCCAGCGGTCCTGTTTACCCGGGGAGCTGCCTCAGCCACTCGAGCTGCAGGAGCCTCCCGTCGCCGGGCTGCGACAGAGTGGCCTGGAGATGGTGACCATGAACGGACGGTCAAACGGACTAAAATAAACGAACGGACAATTGAATAAATGGGACACAAACGTTCTGGCGGATGACGGGTTTTTAGACCGATGCTTTCAAATGGGGTAAGGTATCTCCAAAGGTAAACACTAAACATTGAACACTATATGCGTAAGTGAAATCACTTTGAAAGCTTGAAGAATAAGGGATGAGACTGGATGATAATAGGTCGGATGTGCCCCGCTGGGAGCGCATTTATGATCATTGAAATTAACGAGACAGGTTCTTTGTGTGGGGTTAAAGAATACGAATGGGCTATCTCCGGATATTTACGGTCTCTTTTGTATGTGTGCGTGTATCCTGGCTGGTGCCGCGACCTCCCGTCGACCACGCCGCTCTGTTGATAGCCTCTCTGAGCGGGATCGAACTGCGAACTAGGTGCGTCATCGGGCCCTGAGTCAGGCGCTCCTGGATCGGGACCAATCGACCCGCTACTATTGAGTGTCTGCATCGAATTTGGCAAGCGGACTTCGCCGAACGAATATGACTCGGGCTGCTCGTGACGTATTATGTAAACGAAGGTGTGGGGTGGCGGCCGGCGGCCACTGCGCCCTTCCTGTGGATCATATTCACAGTGGGCCGTTTTGGCGGCGGCCGCTGGCGTCCCGTTCCGTGCCGGGGGCGGGGAGCGGTGCCACCACCACCAGCCGGGCGGTCCGCGCGGCCGACATCGGCGCGGCGCCGGTCGACTGGGCGGGCGGCGCGATTGGTCGCTTCCTCCTCTGGTGCGGCGCCCGATCGGGGGGCGGGGGGGGGGGGGGGCGGCAGCGGCCGGTGGATTGTGCGCCTTCCTGTCGGCCGGGCGCAGTATCCGGTCGACAGCGGCGCCGCGCTTCCGGCGCCAGTTCCGGCGCGGCCGGCCATAGCCGCGCATTGGCCGCATTCCTGGCGAATGGCGCGCTGCTGCCAGCGGTACACCGGCGCCCGCTGGCAGCCGCCGCTGCCGCGATGCCGACTGACCTATCGACGGCCGGCCCGATTGGACTGACCGCTGACGGCCGAGCGGCTCTCTTCGGCGCGATCATCGACACGACGATCGTGGACGGTCCCCAGGGTGAACTTAGTGCAGGGCTGTGATTCACCGCCCCTTCGCAACTCGATGGAGGGTTGTTATGAAGTGGTGACGGTCAGATCTAGTTTCAGAGCCAATTTTACCTAACTGACGCTCAAAGGACCGATCGCGTTCCATTGTAAACGAATTTGAGCTCAATTTTAAATGTTATTTCCTACCTGTCCTCGTATCCATATCAGCTGTCATGTGCCCGCGGAAATATAAAATGTTAAGTTCTCTGGATAGACTCGACTCGGGGCCAAGCTGGCCGTTTACACGCCGGCCGACCTCGATGAGTCTCGGAAACCGGTGCGAACGTTTCTGAAAACATCAACAGTCGACGTCAGTGGGCCATCAGTCAGTGGCGGCGGCGGCCGCTCGGCCAGCCGTCCGGGAACCGCCACGCAATCGGGCGCCGCCGCCGCCGCCGCCGACATCTTGGCACAAGCGGCCAATACTAAAAAAAGACTTCCGGCGGCTCGGGGGCGGCGAACGGCAGCTGAGGCGGACCAGCCGGTCCGACGGACCCGCCGCGAACGGGCCGTGACCCGGCCGAGCCCCCGGCTGGTCCTCTGCCAGCTGATAGATGACACTTCTGGGTCAAACGGCGGCGCGGCTCCGACAATTAGCGGCGGCGTCCAGTGGCCCGTCGGGCTGCGGCGGCCGCGGCCGCGCTGGCCTGACCTCAGCAGTTAGCTGCCTCCCGCCCTCGGGAGAGCTGGCCGCGATTCGTCTCTGACCGTCTTTCGTCTCTCTCTCGGCCGCTCATCTGACGCTCGGCAGCCGCCCGCGGGCGCTCACTTATTTTTAAACGTTTCCGGTGCCGGCGAGGCGACATCTCGCCGGCGCGGCTGAGCGGCGCGCCGGCTCGCAGCGGCCGGCCAGAGCGGCGATGCTCGGTGTTGATTACGTTCAATTTTATCTGCGCCATTTGCGACGGATAATTGGCACAATTTTTCGTCGTATGCCGGCGGTAATAGCGGCGGCGGCGGGGCGCGTCGAATTACGCCGGCCGGCGATCGGACTCGTCTCCGGCGATTGGCCGCCGACGCCGGCAACCCATCCATTAGGGCAGCTGCGGCCGGCCCGCCGCCGCCGGCCGCCGCACTTAACTCGCCTGCAACGAGCCCCGTAATTGGCGCAAAGATCGAATCGCCGCGCCGCGCCGCCGCGGATAGAGCTGTCGGAAGCTGGGCGGCTGTAAAATCCGGCCCGACCTCTCGCCGCCGCTGGAGAGGCTGGCCGGCCGACAGCCGGTAGTCCCGTTTCCTCTCGGCGGCTGCCGTCTGGGCGGACGGGCGAGGCGGAACTGTCAGTTGGTCGGCATTAGCCGGGTAATGTTTTCAACTCAACTCGCTTCCGCGCGGGCTTTCCGGGCGGGCGACTGGCGAGCCAAACATTTTCCGACGGGGCGGTGTTGGGTACGTCGGGAACGCCCTGACTTGTGGGCCGTACCCGACTTGCTCAAAGCCCACCGGTGTTTCCCCCGGGGGCAGGTCAGCGGGCCATGTCACAGAGAACTGGCAAGGTACGAACGAACCCCAACAGCTGGCCACTCTCCTCTCGGACCCGAGTCGTCCCCTATCCAGTTGCATTTCATTTGTTTGCTTAGCAATTCGAGTCGGGCCAGTTTTGAGTCACCACCCGGCCATGAATGGGCCACGTACTCGTTGCCCAGTTGAGAATGCCAATTATCAAGTGGCGGGCGCCATCTCGCCCCCGATATGGCTGGCCGCCCGTCCCGGCCCGGTCGTCTATCTGGCCGAGTGGCCCCTCAGCTCCGCCCCGCTGAGCAGCTCCGCGGCCGCGCCCACGCTGCCCGCTTGAAAGGAAATCGCTGTTCGCCGCGCCGCCGGATGCATGAGAAGCGGCTCGAGGCGGCCGTCGGCGCCGACATTAGGCCGAACATGTTCGGTTGGGGGCCGAACGGCGGCCGCAGATCGCTGCCGGAATGCTGAACGTGCCCGGGTGCGGCGCAGTGCCGCGGGACGCCATCGGATGGCGACGAGCGGGGTTACGTATACTGCGCGGCAGACCGGGATTGAATGAATGGGGACGTGGCGTTGGTTGATCGGATGTGTGAAAGTGAGTCGAGCTGACGTGGGCTTCGAAATAGTGAATGAGCGTGAAGACGGACGGGTGAAGGAAACCTCAATGACGATTATTATGCCACCAAAGGTGGACACTGGACAAGGACGGCGGTTACTGCGGGCGGCGATTGCTGAAGTTCCGTGGCACGTGCGGCAGTGAAACTGGTAGCGGGTGCCGGTGGCGACAGGGTGCCCGGAATCTGAAGGCCGACCTGTCCGCCGTCCGTGCCTCGGACCGGCCGGTCCGGTCCTGGTCGGCTCCGGTCCTGGTCCTGGTCAGGCTAACTTCCACTGATGGACAGCGGCTCACGCTGCTGTGACAGCCACCTCACAGGTGACCGCCTCCGAAAACCGCAGCCACCGCAAAAACTCCTCTGGTTAAAGCTCAGTGGGGATGACCGCCGTATCTGGATAATCACGTAGCGTGGGTGGACGGTGATGGGTCAGAGAGTGCGACTGGTCACCGCACCCGTTCGCCGCCGGTGACCGCACCCGCTCGCCCTCCCTCTCTCCCCCCCCCCCCCGCCCGCCGATCAGTTGCGGTGCTGATGACGGGGGCGGGACGGGCGGCCGACCTGGCGCTGACGTGCGTGTTCACGCCCTCATTGGAACGCCGACCGGACGTCAACCCACGTCCCCCCCCCTCCACACCGACACCGCGCCCCACCGACACGCACCCCGCCATCGGCGCGCAAACATCGAAATCGACGCCCGCTTTTGACCGCAGCGCTCGGCGCAAAACCGATTGCAAAATAGGAAGGAAGTGCGCTTCCGGCGCTGAGTTTCCGGTGCTGGCCCACAGTTCCTTCCGGACTGGGGACGGGAGTCAGCCTGCGGCCGGATTTCGCTGAATGGCTGACTGGCGCCGCTGGGGGCTGAAACGGGGGGGGGGGGGAGACGTCCCTCCCCCGAGGGGACGGGAGTGGGTGGGAGGGGTACGTATATCCGTGGCAGGGGATCCAGGCCAGTGAGGGTACCGTGCGGCTTTGTGGTTTGATGGCGCTGTGATTGGCCGCGTGGTAATCGTGGGAAAACTGCGGTAATCTGCAGTGGCGCAGCCAGGATTTCGTTTCGGGGGGGTCATCGCTTCCAAAGCGGGCCCCCTAGTGTGCGGGCCCCCACCCATTTTTCAGAATCTCTCCATATTTCATACGCATTCTGCTGGGCGGGCCCCCTTTACCTGCACGATAACCCTGAGCGAGTTTGAATCAGAAAATTTGCATAGAACAGTAGCTCGGTAATCACCCGGTCTTCACTTTTTACGCAAATTGACCACGACAGAAATATGTTACTATGACGTATGACTTCGTATCTTTCGAGTCCGATATGAGCCCCAATTCCGCAATATGCATAGCATATTATATGCAATCGGAACTGTTGCCTGCTTCTGTCGCACAAGATTTAAAAGTAGTCCCATGTGCCTGTCCTAAGTCATCTATTGGCTGCTGTAGTAGATTGTGCTTTTATTCTTCTTCATTACGTGAATTCGCTCGTAAGAAGTTTTAACCCTCGCCGGCACAGGGGGGAGGGGTTGATGCAACCCCCTAAGGTTTTTTTCGCGAAGAACTCGCGTAAAAAAGCGGCTGATCGCGACGTAACTTCCATAGTGCGCTGAAATTCGCGCAACTTATAGAACAAGGATGGGTAACGTGCCTGTGAAGAGTCACAGCTCGATCGGGCCGGTGGTGAGCACATGGCGCGTGCTCAAAAAGTGCAAATTCGCGTCATAGACTTTACATGCATAAATCGGCTTGCAAAAATGGGCGACAATGGCTCAACTTGCCCGACACGGGTCCGGTCCCCGTGCAGTATCTCGGTAACCGTGGGTCCGATCGGCACGAGGAACACAGTATCGTGCATGAGAATCGAACGGGCTATCGAATGGTGTGCGGTGCAGGGATGGCACGCGCCACGTGCACCCGTGAGGGCACTTATGCTTGAAAAATTGACGTTTTGGACGGATTTTGGACTTAATGCTATTTTTGGGTGACTGTCAGACGGAGCGGGTTCAAACAACGCTTGTTGGCAAGAGAAATGTACCTACCGCCTCTCATGGGAAAATTGTGAAAAGCTAATTGATCAAAAACAAGGTGGAACAAATTGCTGGAGAAAATAGCATTTGCTTATGACTTACTTAATTACAGGGGTTTTGCTACATAACCTGGTATGTTTGACAATTGAAATGGGCATAGATTGGAAGACCATTCAATTGTGACCAAGGTCCAATCATCGCTTTTGCATGACGAGCAACAATATTCTTAAGAATATAAATGTTTCAAACCTCTACATAGTAATTCATCGATGGCTTTCACTCTTCAATAACCTACGCCAACCTATGTCATGAAATACACTTGGCATGTTCTATAGTAGAACGCATGGTTATTATCAGACACGAGCACCTCGATGCGATGGATATTTTTTCCCAAAACCAAAATGCTTAGCCGTCAAAAGGCAATCGACCGTAATGGATACATAACCCACAGACACAAGACCAACCAAACGCCCACCGATCGAAAATACCCCTTATTCGCGTTGCGAAGCAAGCGGGTCACCCTAGCGGGCCCCATTCACCCGGGGGCTCGGTCCCTATCCACATGGGGGACCAAGCCCTATCCATACGGGGGCCCGGGCCACGTTCACCTGGGCTCCGGGCCTCGTCCACCCGGGGCTCCGGGGCCCGCCCACCAGGGGGCCCGGGCCCCATCCAGCCGGGGGCCCGGGCCCCGTCCACCCGGGGCCTGGGGTCCGTACTCCCGGGGGCCCGGACCCATCCATTGGGGGGCCCTGGCCCCATCTACCCGGGGGCCGTGCCCCATCCACCTAAGGGGCCCGGGCCCGTTCTCCCGGGGCCCGGGCCCCATCCACCCGGGGGCCTGTGCCCTATCCATCCAGGGGCCCGTGCCCTATCCACCCAGGGGGCCCGGGCCCGTTCTCCCGGGGCCCGGGCCCCATCCAACCGGGGGTCCGGCCCCGTCCACCCGGGGCTCAGGGCCGTTCTCCCGGGGGCCCGGGCCCCATCCAGCCGGGGGCCCGGGCCCCCTCCACCCAGGGGGCCCGGGCCCGCTCTCCCGGAGCCTCGGGCCCCATCCACCCGAGGGGCCTGGACCCGTTCTCGCGGGACCCGGGGGTCCGGGCCCCGTCCACCCGGGGCCCGTTCTCCCGGTGGCTCGGATCCATCCACCGGGGCCCCATCCGCCGGGGGGCCCGGGCCCTATCCACCCGGGGGCCCGGACCCATCTACAGGGGGCCCGGGTCCCATCCACCCAGGGGGCCGGGCCCGTTCTCCTGGGGGCCCGGGCCCTGTCCACCTGGGGCCCCAGGCCGACCCCTCACCCGAGGTGTCGCAGTGGGCATTTCTCGAAGCGGGCTCGTCCGATTAGATTAGGACCTCTCTCTCTCTCCTCTCTCTCTCTCTCTCTCTCTCTCTCTCTCTCTCTCTCTCTCTCTCTCTCTCTCTCTCTCTCTCTCTCTCTCTCTCTCTCTCTCTCTCTCTCTCTCTCTCTCTCACACTCTCTCTCTCTCGAGCGGGCCCCTGACAGAAATTTCGGGGGGGGTCAGCTGACCCTCTGACCCCCCCTGGCTGCGCCACTGGTAATCTGTCTCGTGATCTCGTTTTTTGGTGAGAAACCAATTATCTATGGCATTGCTAACAGACGGTGCCCAACGCTGAAACGACCGACCGCATTGCGGCTAGTTTCAATCGAGCAGTTTGATAAATCTTATGCTTATTTTAGCCGCGTAGTTTTAGGTGCTTCGCACATTAATCTGCCATTTTGTGAACCTTACCGTGCGATTCTTTTCTTCTTTCAAACTAGGCCGATATCACCAAGCCCGGAAGTGGAGCGCGTGTCCAAGCTGGGCGTCAGATGGGCGGGAACACGGTCAAACTCCAGCAAATTTGACAAACGATCTGTCCCTAATGGGTCGTTTATGATAATTAACTGCCGGGCTTTATTATGAGACATTCCGACGCTCGCTTCCAGAACGGACGTGTGACTAGGAACAGGGAGCCGGCCGTGGACCGATTTCACGCCCGTGTGGTATGATTCTGCATACTTGGGTGATGTCAAATGTGGCTGGCATTGCTACCTCGTGAGAGGTGTGAGAGTTGTGTTGTGTGTGTTCTGTTTAACCGGCGGGGTTGTAGGCAACGCAGTGATGCTATGTTACGAAGGGATTCGGTGTGTGCACGAGTGATATGTTAACCGGTCCCAGTCCGGACAAAGTTCTCCGAAGCTCCGCTGCTGGCTGCTGCGATTCCCATTCATAGATCGCGTTGGACGGCATCCATCTCGCCAGCTCCCCGATCGGCGCCCCTCGCTCCGCGGCCGGGCACGTCACCGTGACATGTGTCCCCTTCCATCGTCACCTGTCACCGACATGTCGGCTGCAGGAGCTGTCACCAGCCGGCGACTGCCATCCATCGACAGTGTGCACTGCATGGAACTCTACTCCGTGCCGCGGGACATTTCCTGCGACAATGGCGCCGGAAAAGACACTTCCGATAACAGGGCTGTTGAGTACTTGCATGCTACAGTATATGGCGAATGAGCCAAACAAGCTGGATAAATGCCCGGATGATTACCATCTGGTGTTGACTGGGTTGACGGGGATGGTTGTCGCGTTGCGTCAGCTCTCTCCTATGACTGCCGTGCAGAGCAGACCCGCGGTGGGGTCGTGTCGCCCCTCCCGGTCGCCGGGCGCAACTGTGACCTCTGTGTGACCCGCCGGGGGGCCGCCGCGACCGACGAGCCCCGCACGCAGCCGCCGATCAATTACCATTTATGAATGAGTGACGTCACGGGCGGGCGTCATTCAGAGAGCGGGCGCGTCGCGCGCCGCCTGGCGGCCGGCGCGGCGGCGGCGGCGGCGGCGCACCTGGAACATTGATCGCCGGCTCCGTATTCTGTGCACGGCGCGCGCCGTCCGACCGGCCGGCGCACATTTGCATGGCAGGCGAGTCGGCCGTCGGAGGGCGCCCGCCAGCCAGCGCCGCGGTCCCCGGCTCGGCACACGGGCCGGCCATGTGCTGCAGATGAGTCACGGTAGGCACCACCGTCGTCCGCCCCGTCAGCCGACAGCCGCTCAGGTGTGCGGCGGAAGCGGCTTGCACGCCACGCGCTGGGAATGTGTGCCGCCGTCACCGCCACACCGCCTCCACCGCCGCCGCCGCCGCCGTCGAAGCTGACTCTGAGGCTGAGTCGCCGCCGTTCAGCGAATGCGCCGACGCGGCGGCGGCGGCGGAGGGGCGCCGGAAGCCGGTCGCCAGTCATGCGGTCGCAGCCGGCGAGCCGGGAGGCTGCGGCGTCCGGTGAGCGGTCGGCGCCGGCCGGAGGCCGTGTCGCGTCCTGTGCTCCGTCCTGGGTGTATCGCGCCGCGCGCGCTGCTCGCCGCGCCGGTGGGGATCGTCCTGGAGGTGGCTGCGGAGCTGGCAGCGCTGGCGGAGGTCGTAAGTCGGGCCGGGGCGCTGCCCGGGCGGGGAAAGTCGGCTGGCCGGCCGGGGAGAGCGGCCGGGCGCAGGGCGGGACGGCACCGGTGGGCGGCGCGAGACGGCCGGTCGGGTGGACGGCCGACTCGGCGGATCAGCCGCCCAACTGGTTTGCCGCGGCGGTGACTCGCTGTCAGGTGCGGTCAAAATCCGTCCGTGAGTCAGGACTCGGCGCCGACCTTGGCTGACGAACGTTTCCTGTTGCCGGCACGCACCAACGTCTTGCTGACAAAGACTGTACTGTCAGCGGTCAGGTGCACGACTTGTTCAGCACAGTAGCTACTGTTCCGCCCAAATCCCAGTCTCTACTGCCCTCATTCAGTCTGTTCTCGTGTGTTGGTATCTGAGTTTGACTGTTCGCCGACGGCTGGGTCCCTGGGTACCTCATCAGACTGCCAGTGAGGCTTATCGGCGATCGCCGCAGCGCCCGGTGACTGCCGAGTGGAGCAGGTCGGCCGCCCGGCGCTGACCTTGTGTGTCCGTCTCTCGGCACGGTGCCTCTGCGGGACGTGCGGAGCCCCAGTCCGTGCGGCGTCCACCTGCCGAGCGAGGGGTGCGGCACGGGTCACCGAGCCGCTTCGCCGCCCGTTCTTGCCTGGTTAGCGGGGTCAGAGGTCGGCGTATCTCGGTTCTAACGGCGCTGCTGACGGCGCGCTGACGACGCGCTGACGACGCGCTGACGACGCTGCTGATGTCAGCACGTGACAGCCTGGTGACGTGGGTCACCGCTGCGCTGGACATCCGGCCCTGTCCGTCTGTGGAACACGCGCGCTTCCTTCGGCTCTGGTGAACGGGCCTGCAGCGTCCGCCCGGCTCTGGTCGGCCGTTCGTCCGTCCGTCTGTTCGTCTGTGGGACACGTTGCTGGGCGCTGGGGCGGTGGGTTCTTAGACGGACTGACCCGTCCCTCCATGCCGAACCGGACATACCGCTTCACGTGCCTTCATTCACAGGTTCTGGGACCCGCCTTAGGGCCTCCTCAGATGTTCCATGACCGCTCCTTTTCGTCAATGACAGCGACTGATGTAAATGTACTGGGTCCCAGTAAATGCTCCTCCAACGTGTCCTCATGAATGTGATCGATGGGCATGTTTCAATGAATGCAGACTTTGCATATCTGCTGCTTGTTTTGAAGTATGGCAATGCTTTTCGTCGATTTCTTGGTAAAGGTTGGACATCTGAATATGCAGACATACTGAGAACATGAATGAATGAATGCACAATGGACATAATGTTCATTTATGAATTTTATGAACATGCTATTCACGTGTGAGCTTTATAAGTCATGCGTCTGACGTTTGGCCGACGATCACTGTCGCGCGTGCCATTGGCACGGACAGCTGGACCGGTCGTATGACCGATTGGGCGGCAGCGCCGGCTCTGTGAGACTCTTCCCACACCTGTAGGGGTCGGGCTCGGGCGCCGGCGGCGGGCGCACACCAGCGCGGCCTTGGCGGGCGCTCTGTTTATGGCAGTTGGCCGGCTGTTTATACAGCCCAGTGCGGCGGCCGGCCGGCGCGGCGCGGTCCGGGCTCCGCCGCTCGGTCCCGGTCCCGGTCCGGTCCTCGGCGGCACCTGGGACGGACCACCGCGGACCAGCCGTGACACGGACCAGTTTAATTCCGTGTGTCGATGCACCCCGCGGACCGGGCATTATCTCCGGCTGGGATCACAGGGTCGCTGCGGCGGCAGTGCCGCTGAACACGGCTCTTCACACTGGCCGGCGTCCCGAGAGCGCGGCAAACGGCCCAACTGCGCCGGCCGCGCCGCCGTACATAGTCGATAATGAAGAGGTTCTGACCAAGATTAGACGGTATTACTTGGCACATGCTGGCGCATATGTTATTTTCTGTGGTTTGGTTAATTGTAATGACTCCAAAGAGGCGTGATGTGTCTCTATAAATTCACGTGATAAGTGTTCTTTATGTGACGGTTTGCCGGCGACTAGCGGCGGCTTTCTCCGTGTGGTGGCTACCGTTTAGGGAGGTCCATTCGGCTCGCCTGCCGCTGGGTTCCGAGGTGGATGGTCTGTCGCTGCTCGCCCGTTCACCGGCCAGTTCGACCTCATCCCGTCCATCTCTAGTCGAGTCGGGTCGGGCACGTTCGTCGGGCCCGCCCTGTCTGTCGACTGCCCTCCTTTCGGCAGCTGCTCGGCTGGGCAGCACGTGGCTCGGTGCAGGGCTGGGCACACAGTCGCTCGGTGCGCCGGCCCGTCTGGAGAGAGGCCTCGGCGGCAGTCGGTCAGTCGCCGACAGAGGGCGTCAGACGGCCGCTGCTCGGCCGCCGGCCGGCGCCCCTATCTTATCTGTCCCGCTGGCGGCCACCGGAAGCCCCACCCCGCCCCCGCCTCCCCCAGCCCCAGCCCCCCGCTCCCCGCCCCGCCCGAGGGCCGGTGGCGTGACCTGATCGGGCGCCGGAAGCTGCCGGGCATGCCGGTGCCGATTGCCAATTGATGGCGGCCGTGCACCGTGCATGACGCCGTGTCAGCGGGTCAGGGGTCACGCACCGGGGTTCCCGCGCCCCGCCGAACCGCTCCCTGCAGCGCTCCGAACCGCTGACCTTACTAACGAGCTGCCAGCGCCGCGACAGGCTCGCCTGTGCGTGTGATCTCGCCGTGTCGGCTCTGGGATGTCCCGTGTTTTGAATAACTCCGCAATGTGCGCCTGCTAATTATGCACTTTTAGCGTTGTGACATTTGCCTGTGACCTGTGAGCTGACGATCTGACGTTGTGCTTTTGTGCGTTTCAGCGGACGGCAACGGGGGCGACAGCGCTGATTTGAAGCTGTCTCGGGTGGCGCGCAGCCCCGACCCGAACTCATCAGGCGCCAACACGAAGGAGTCGGCCATTCAGTCGTGGAAGGCGGCGCTGGGAATAAAGGCCAAGTCCAACACCAAGCACCTCGACAGATCAGTCCGGTCAGTGCCCGGGTCTCCCCTCTGTCCTCCCTTTCACGTGCGGAGCCGAGTCGATGTGTCACCGGCCCCGCCTCCGCCACCGTGCCGGCTCGGTCGCTATGTGGTTAGCGGCCGTCAGTCGGTGGATAGACGGCCGTCGGGATCCCGTCTGGGCGAGATACAGCCCACGGTCGTCCGTCTTACATCAGCCGACTCATAAACATTTCAGCCGGCGGTGGCGGCGCTGCCGGCGTCCGTAACGGCCGCCCGTGCCGCTCAGTCTCTGCCCGCGCCTTCTCTCCCACCCTCTTGCTGTTTCTCTCCTCTTGCCTCCTCCCAGTCGTTCCGCCTCTCCCTCCCCGACCTCCCAGTCAGTCTCATTTCCCGCTCCTCTGCCACCGGCGCCTGTCGCCGACTCGTCTGGGTCGGAGTGCCTCATCAAGCGCCTTGTCTTATCGCATCCCGCTGTGTTTATTCTGTCGATTGCTTTGTGTGTCTACTCGTTTTGGGCGCGTGTACTCCCTCTTTCCTCCTCCCTCCTTCCCTCCTCCCCCTCTCTCTCCGCTCCGTCAGTGATTGCGCTGGCTGCTCGGTGAGCTGATCTCGACATGTGGCCGCCACCGGCCGGCCTACTTTGCAACGAGCGGCGCACGGGTTTCTCCCATTGTCGCGTGCGTGAGGCGGATGACCCGTTTCTGTGAGAGCTTTCGCGCCGGTCATTTGCCACGAATAGCTCGCTGTCAGCTGAATCACTTGTCCTGTCCCAGAGAGGGGCTGTCCGGTGCTGTGTCTGGAATAAGTTTACTTCTGTAGGACATTTCGTCCTGTCCCCGCTCTCTCTCTCTCTGCTAGAGGTCAGTGGAGGTCAGTGTTACTGAGATCAGTGTGGTATCAGAATACCGAACCATCTATACCTAGCTTCCGCTTTCCGCCCGTGCAGCTCTCTCCCTCCTCGCCCCTCTCTCCGCCCTCCCCCTCTCCTCCCATCCGGCTAGATCTTCCTTCTGCTCGCTGCCATTGCGAAACAACTTCCATCTCGACCGCAGTCCCCCGGCTACTAGGCGCCTGGAGTCTAGATTATCTGCTTGGAAGCCCCTCTCCCCGGCCCAAATTGTGCAGAGCCGCTCGTGTCCTGGCGGTGTCCTACCTCGCTGCGCTCATGTTCCGTGCATGTTTCGCGTCGCTCTGCTCTCCCCATCCTCCCCGGTCCTGCTCGGGGCAGTGGCACGTGACTGCAGTGACCGGCCGATTGAGCAACAACAGGTTTGGCCCGCGCCGCTCCAACACTTGTTGCTCAGCGGTAGCGACCTGCCTGGAGAGCTGCTTCTGTGCGCAGCGGTGGCGCGCAGAGACCGTCTCCGTTGCCTCATCCGGCGGGGTTGGTTTGTCTACCGGCGCAGTCGGTCGTCCTCGCACGGTTGGGTGGCTTGCCAGGGCTGGGCGCCGGGCCGGGTCAACATAGATCGACAGACGGGCCGACGGACGGGTGGCGTGCGTCGGTGGCGGTGGCCCAGCGCGCCGCCGCCGCCGCCGCCGCCCTGGCACGGCGCCGACCGACTTCCGCCGCCCGACGACTGACGTCATCGACCGTCGAGGGCGGCGGCGGCGGCGGCGGTGGCGGTGTGCCGCGAAGGCCGCTCCGCCCACCGCCCATTCGCCTTCAATCAGTGCCGTCGGCCGTCTCCCTGACGGGACCGAGCCGGCGAGATGACTCGGAGAAAGACGCTGATCGGCTCTGGATGGGACTGGGGAGATGGGCAGAGCTGCTGGTAACGATGAAAACTCCAGAGTGGTACGCAGTAGTGGTAGGAACTAATTCAAACGCATCGATATCGATACCGCCACGGGATTTACAATAGCACGTCCTTCAGGCCTCAAGGCCGGTCTTAAATGCGCCACGTTGCAATAACGTAATCAATCGCCTCTGCGTAGTTGGCCCGTATCTTTGACCTGATGTTATCGGCAGCCCCGGTGCCGGGACCGCCAATCACTTATCGCTATCGTCTCAGGAAGTCCCGTATCGGCCGCTTTCCGGCGGCCGGGACCTCCGCTGGCATGCAGGCAAATTATACGGTCAGCGCCATTAGCGGGACACACTTTTCCCGCGTTTTGAGAATGCGCGGCGGACGTGGCCTCTTGGGGCTGTACAGAAAACAAGGTCTTTACTTTGGTCGTGATAGGTTGGTATGTAATTGACACCGGTAAAACCCATCGTTTGAGGACAACAATATTGAGGTTTAAAATGAGGATGTGGCGAGGGTTAACGGTAAAATATATGCCACTTATGCTGAGTCGTGCTTCACTTACGAGTCGCGTCTTTTTCCTGGGAGGTTGTCCTCTCGCCCTCTGCTGAACCAGTTTCCCCGGGCTCTGCCCCGTCGAGGCAGCGCGCTCCTGTGCTCTGCCCGATGGCCCGGCGCCACAAGCTGTTAGCGGCCGGAAGCGTTCACTGAGCACTGAGTAGTGACGTCGGGCGGCGCTCAGTGGCAATGTGACCTCTCCGACCCGAGAGAGCCGACACAAGGTGACCCCTACGTCCCGCTGGTCGGCTCCCGAGTGTACCGCTCGGACCAGGAGCCGGCCGACCGGTCAGGCTTGGCGATGGGGCGGAGGATGCGGAGAGTGCTGGAGGAATGAATTTGTATGTTGTATGACTGTTGTTAGGGATGTCTGGGCTGTGTTCATTGTCCCTGTGTTGGAGCTCTGAGTATTTTAATGTGACGTGTCGTGTAACTTGTGAGCCCTCTGTGACTGTGCGTTCCTTCGCCCCCCCCCCCTCTCTCTCTCTCTCTCTGACCGGCTCGTCTCTTCGCACCCCTCCGTGAGTGTGACCCCTCTGTGACCGTGCTTCCCTTTGCTCTCCATCAGATCGCAGCAGGCGGCCGGCAGCCCCCAGGAGCCCGAGCGGTACATCCGGCTACCGGAGCGGGCCGGAGCCGGTGGTGGCAGCCGGCCTCGCGACGCCGCCTCCTTCGAGCAGACGCACATCTACTTGACGGCCAGCCCGCGCCACAAGGACCTGCTCCGACTGCCCGGATCGCGCTCAGCGCGCGCACACCTAGAAAAGTCCAACTCGGAGAACGCCCTCCAGCGTCTGGGTGTGCGATCACCTGCCGGCCCATCGTCGTCGTCGTCGTCGTCATCGTCACAGCCCAAGAGCAGCCGAGAGCCGTCATCAGGTCCCCTCCAGAGGCTACTGCGGTTCGAGCAGCGCTCCCCGCGTGCCGCCAAGCCTCGCGCCTCGTCGCTCGAGCGCAACCACAAGTTCCGGGTGGTGCCATCGCCGTCGCGCGCGCGCAGCCCCGAGAGCGTGCGCTCGCGCCTCGAGTCGCCGCCGCCGCTGTCGACGTCCCAGCAGGGCTCACCGTCGCCAAGGCTACGGCTCACGCCGGCCAAGCATGAACTGAGTCCGGGCCTGGTCAATCTAGTCATGTCGAAGGACAGAGGAGGTGGCGGGGTGCAGGGTAACTTCATCAACAAGCCGGCGCGCGGCTGGCTGCACGCCGATGGTCAGGTGGCCGACGAGGGCATCTGCTACGCCGTACGGGTGAGTCCGGGGCGGAAAGGGGTGGGGTAAGGGATGGGTGTCATTGTGGGACTAGCGAGATCAGAAAGGAATGGATATTGTGATGTGTGCATTGTGCAAACATTTGGGTTGGTTGGCATGAGATTCACTTTATTTCATACCATATCTAGGGTGAATTCATCACAGATTATTCTTGTATCATGCACTGTGACACGCAGCATGACGTTGGTGGTGCACCCCCACGGCGGTTCCGGCGCACCTTTGCCCCGGCGGTGCCGCGGTATCGGTGTCCGGGCTCCGGCCGGTCTGTCCACGCTCCCACCGTCTCAGGGGGCGGCCGCGTTGCATCACGGCGCTGGGTGTGGTGGCAGAGTGCGCGGCCCGTCACCTGGCGCCCCAGCGACAGGTGCTCTGTCACACGGCAGTGACGCGCTGCCCCCGGTCACACCCACACTGACAGGGCCGGCGGGCGGCGGAAACGCCGCGGTACCGGCCGCGCCGCGCCGTCTTTAGTCACACGGCCGACACGGGCGCGGCTTCATGGAACGATCCCAGCTGATTCACGTGATTCCTCGGCGGCGATTCATTTCCGTCGGAGTGATATTGTTGCGAGCTGTAGTAGCCGCCGACGGAAGGATGAATGGGTTCGCGTCGTACACGTCGACACACCGTGCGGTTTTGCTCGGAAAGTCTGAATGGACAGTGCAACCGGCGTTTACAGTGGAAATCAGAGACACCGCGACAAAAAGTAATTACGTTTGCACGACTTACACAGAGCGGCGCTGTACCGGGGCGGCGCTTTTTCGCGCTGGTGCCAGTGATAGGGAGTAGATTTTCCTTTCGTGTTTGTACTCTCCTTCTTCGTATGTCACGTAATGGGGAAATTGTCACTCTTGCTGCATCCACCGCGACATGACACACCCTGTTCTGTTCTCTTCCGCCCTCTTCTAGAGTTGGCCGTGTTTCTGATTCATTCGTTGCTCAATAACTTCCTTGTTGTCCGCGCTACCTTAACGCGTCTTTTATTTGATCTGACCCTTATTTGATCCGATCCGCTTTGTTTGTACAATGCATTTGTGGACCATACCGTTTGTGCATTGTGCGGCTACCTTTATGAGTTTGCTATTGATTTTTTTGAAGCGTGGTGGGACATGACATTCGACCGGCTTTGGCGCTTGCTGCCGGAACTTACCCCCAGTAACTACCGCAGTGTGGCGGGGACTGCACCAAACAGCTATTGTGTGAGCTAATGAGTGGACATATTGTATATCCGGCTCTCAAACAATCGAACACGGTTGTCAGCGGCAGGCAATTTAACAACGGGCGCCGCAACATGCACAATTCGTGTCGGCCTAATTCGGGGCCGGGCACACTTTACCACGCGAGCGGGTTGATTTGGCCGCGTGCGACGCTGTTTGTCCGACTGAAACTGGCCTATTTGCCGTCTGCCAAATTGGATCCCCAGTTTTAGCCGGCGCCGTATGAACCGCCGCGCGACACCCCTGTTTGCTGAGGCCCAAATTGGCGCACGGGACTGGCCGACGCGGGCTAATCACGGTCGGCCCCCGTGCCCCGACGGTGGGTTACCGCGTCTACCGCCTCCCTGAGAAGCGCTCAGTCTCCCAGCAGTCTCTAGAGCCTACGTTGGCACTGACTTGGCCGTGATTGTCACAGTCAGCCGAACATCGCTGCTGTCGAACGTCGACTCAGGTCGTCTCTTGTCGCCTGGTTACACCGTGTTACGTCGAGCCGCATCGTATTCTGTGCCGGTCACCCAACCATTCATTGACAGCGGCGCCAAGTCGCGCGCCGAGCTGGCCGTGCTCGCACGGCCTTGCCGCGTCGCTCGCTGCTCACGGCCAGTGCGGGGAAACTGATAGCCGACGCCACGGGACATCTGCCGTTTTGCCAAGGAAAACTTGGCGCTCACCGCTGCGGCCTGAGACTCGGGACGAGTCGGGACTCTGTGCGGAAAGCGCCGCCGACAGCCGGCCGCGCTGGGACGCGGCGCAGAGCTGCCGACCTTCTGAGAACGCGGCCGGATGGCTGACCTTTCCATGTGCCGCTGACCTGGCGCGCGGGTCAGCGCTGTTGGGTGGACAGGTGGGGCTCATCAGCGGTGGCGCAGCAGGTCGGGCCGGGTGGGGTGGAGACTGACGCGGTGCAGCGTGGGGCACTGCCAGGTGGCGGTGACGGCTCTTCATCGCTAGGTGAAGGCCGATTTGGAGGGCTGGCTAAGTGGCTTACGCAGTCGGCGACCTACTGGAGTCCTTTCTCTGCTGATGGTGGCGATGGTGACGATGCTGGCGGTGACGGTAGAGGAAGACGGGCCCGGTTTCCGGCCGCCGCGGGTCGCGTCGGACCGGGTGGGGCTCAGCGGCCCATCACACCGCCGCCGGCCGTTCCAGGAGGCGCCGCTGACGTCACGCCCTTTCGTGCAGTCACGTGACGGGCCGAGGCGGCGGCCGTGCGCTGATGTAACCCTGGCTGCTGCCGTCGGGCACCTGCGGCCCACAGCTCGCGGCACTGCATTGAGGCCCCGACCGGCCCACAGCCGGGGCTGCAGTGCCGCCGAATGGGTACCTACTGAGATTTCATTTGTAACTGCCTGTGGCGGTGGTAAAAAGTTCAGATTGGGCATACATTATTCATATAGGATGTATCATATTTAGAAATTACGTCACGAAACATTTGACTGATCCCGACTACTTAATGCTGACAACTCTTTAAATGGCAATCACCTTTCTTTCAGTAAAGTTTCAGCTTGCACAAGTTTTTAATAATCCTGTGAAACTTCTTGGCTTCCATTCTTCCATTTTTGGACCAGCACTCAGGTATAATGAGCACTATTTCTTACCTTGCTATTTTCGCATCCTTTCATTATTTTAACAATGCCGTGATGCTACTCTTGTCCCAGCACATAGGTTGGATTTTCCAGAGTAACTTCAATTTAGTCTGGCGTTAAAATTAGCACTATTCCGATGAGATGCGCTTGCTCTCGCCTGATATTGATTAGGAAGAACTTGGCGGGCGATGCAAGACCGGGAAGAGGGTAGAGGAGTGGTGCGTCTTTCCTGTACTCGTCACGTGACCCTCTCTCAGCCCGGAGGCGGGAGGACGAGAGATGGACGCTAGACTCAGCGATGGCCGGTGTGCTGAATTCGCCCCTTCCCATTTGCGTTGGCGGCGGTGCGATGTCGCAACGGTAGCCTCTCAGACTCAGTCGGGTGCACCGGTCGCTCACCGCCCGCCCCCCACTCGCTGTAATGACTATAGGGGATTCCAGGGGCGTGGCGCTCTGCGACAGAATGGCATGCATATGCAGCGATTACGTGTGACCTTTCCATGTCAATGAACCATTCACTCTATTGCGAGACGTTACATAACGGTCGTTGTGGCTGTATTTTCATACGCTGCGCGGTTCATGTATGTGTCTATGGTGATTGTAGCCAACAGCGGAACGATGCGCCCGGCTGCCGGTGACGGGGTTTGGCCGGCCGGCGCGGCTCGCCACTGCCAGCTCGGGCCGGCGGGCCGCTTTGAAGCGCGGCGAATCAAGCCGATCGACGACGGGTGTCCGGCATTCCTAGCACGTCTGGCGCCGCGCCTCCAATCGCCGCCGCTGCCGATGGTGGGGCTGCCCGAGTCGCCGCGCGTGGGTATCGATAGACGCGTGCCTGCCTGCCTGTCGCGTCGCCTGTTGTGACTGCCGGCCGGCCAGGGTCCACTCGAACTGGCGAGTGGCCGTCCGCGTCCGGCCTGGCGAGCTGCTCTCGTAAACACTGGCGGGGACAGCGCGACCACGCCGGCCGCGCGGCCGCTGTCACCGGCCGCCGACGCCCCCAAATATGTGGGCCGGTCTAATTCGACCGCGGTCCGGTTTTAGCACCTCCCGGGTTATAACTGCTCGCTGGTGATGCGCTCTGCGTCCGGCCGGCCCCGCGGCGCGGCGCCGCCGACGTCCGCCGCATCCATCGCCGCCCCCGCCGCGGCCGGCCGGCCGTTCGTCGCGAGCGGCGCGGAGCCACACGTGGCCGACGGCTGTGTTATGGTTTTACATTTAAGTCTACGTTAATAATGGTTCGATAGCAAATTAATTATCGTCGCGATTCCGCCGCCCCAGACGCACACGCGCACTCCCGATGTGAACTGTATTGAGTCCGGCTGACGACTGCACAACAATACTCTTTACTCAAGGACGCCGGAAGCTGCCCGGCGGCACAGCCTACCATCAGGCGCCTGCCGGCGCCGCGGCGGCTGGCAACAGCTGTCAGCTGACTGCGCCGGCATAGCTCGTGCCGGCTCAGTAGCAGGCATCACAACAGGCTGAGGTTTCCGGAGGCCGTTACAGTCGCCGCTCGGGCCGCGGACGTCATTCCAGGCGCCGGCGGCGACGCTGTTTGTATTCGACTCGGCGTCGATGGTCGGGCAGATTTGGTGCGACAGATTCTGAGAGAGCGCGCCCGTCCGTCGGCCGAGTGGCGTGGGCGGCGGAGATGGCCGCCCCCGCCCCCGCCCCCGCCCGCGCCGGGCGTCGTTCGGATGCTGGCCGGCGCTGACGGCCGCCCACGCTGGCCCCGGGTCGATTCTGCCGCCCACACCCGGTATCGATGTGCTGCGCGGCGGTGTGACCGACCGCGCGGCCGGCGGATCCAGTCCAGCCGAGGGTGCGCGGCCCGCAGAGGAGTGTCCGCTGGACGGGCCGCGTCGTCATAGATCCCAAATGTCACCGCCGACGACCTAGGACTGGAGAAAGTGGCGGTGCGCGCGGCGGAATTCGCCGACCGGGGGGCGCGCCGGGGTTTCCCGTCACTCTTGTTATGGTCACTTCCGGCGAGTTTTCCTGCGAAGCTCGAGAAAGGTGCCTCTCGCGTGGCGCCGCCGTCCACCGTTGCGTGACCAGGCCGGCTCGATATGTCCGATTTATGCGGCCAGCTATGATTGTTTATTTGGCTTGGAACGATTCCGCCGAAGCTCTGACTGGACTCTGCCTGGAACCGTTGCACACTGGTCGGAAACGCTCCAGCGAGAGGCCAGCGGCCTTTCCGCAAAAGTTTTTTGCTTGTTATTCCACAACTAGTGAAGCAAACTTCATAAAACTTTGCATACCTTCTCTGTCATATGTAAGCTATCATTTGGATGTCAAGCACTAAATATATGACGTGAATCTGTTAAGTTATGACGTCATAATTGAGTATAATACAGGATCTTGCACCACTTTAAGTCAACAAGGGAAATTGGGAGCTGCTATTCGGGCACCGGGAATGGTTTCATGCACTCCTTGCAAGGTCCAGTGCTTCACTTAAGCATTGTTGACTTTGCGTGACGTCATTTATGACGTCACTAAGGCCATATAAGTTTTTCGTCAATAACTCCTGATCAGATGGAGCTAGAGAGTCGGGAAAGCCACCATTGGACTCAGGAAGACCTGCCGAATCGAATGATATGCGATATGACCTCCTTCAACCATTTTCATGACCTGAGGGGCTCCGACCTGACCTTGACCCGAGGTTAACACCTTAAGTTGACTTCACCCGATCACCAAGTATAGCATTCAACGCGCCTGAGCTAGACAAACACGATGATGCCAAAATCGCGGCAGTGCGACCATTTTTGGCAAAGTAATTAACCTAAAACTGAGCCCGTCCCTTGTGGCACTTACCTGACCTAAGAGGCCACTGGCTGACCTAAGACCTTAAAATCGGGTAGTACCTAATTGTTGCGTCTTATAACGGCACACAAGCTCGTTTTTTCCGCGAGGCTCTAGCTCAATTAGAGGCGAAACGGCGAGGAAGTTGTACCAACCCTCCCCGGTCAATATAGAAAACCAATCGGTCCGGCCAGGGTTAAATACCGGAATTGTGATCTAATGTAAAAAGACGGCCCAAGGTAACCCGACGTCAGTGACAGGTGTCCTATATTTGCAGCGTCTTATATTCACGAAGGTTTCAATTTCCAATTTCTTCAGCCGGAGTGATGGCTGTCAATAGCAAGGCTCTTTAAATGCAAGCCGAAATCGCCACGCAACATGTGGAAGGCTTTTGATGTCAATGCATACATAAATGCATACATAAAACGCGCTTTTCACAAAATTCATAAACTCAAGCGCATCTGTTTTTAATGACCAGTCAACTACGCATGGATGCGTGCAGGCCACACAGGTCAGCGTAAGCCGGGCGCGGCGGCCGAGCCGAAACTGGGGCGGGGCGGGCGGTACTTGGGTAGGAAGAGCGGCTCCTGCAAATTTTGCGCAAATATGCGCAGTTAGCTTTTATGTTGCCCTGGTGTAAATTTAAATCCTGCTTCATCTCACAAAAAATCAGAGTGGAACTAGATGGGACTACCTGTTGTTTCCTTACCTAAACTTTGCAGTTATATTCCAAAATCACTGTAGGAGAGCCTTCATAAAAAAGCTACAGTAAATCTTAGTTAGGGGAAAAGTATACCAAAAATTTTGCACTGACCAGTCGGCAACTTCATAACAAACATTTTGATGCATAATAGGTGGGATTTCAATTTGGTGTCTATCAGCAATAAGACTCTGAATATCCGGCTCAAGAAACCTCTTGCTCCGCGTCAGTTTCCGAGTTCTGGGATACCCCATCTTCGGGGGCTGATTACAGTTATTTTTGGTCACCCAGATTAGTTTTTTTGGCCTAAGTATAATAATTTGATCAATTTCAAATCGATCTATGTAAAAAATAATCCGAAACTCCGGAATCGCCCGTGGCCTCTCGTGAGGGCGTTTCCGACCAGTGTGCGTTGGCTGTATGCAATTAGGTGGCCAAGCTATCTGAGCTGTCTGCGCGGCCCAGCGCGCAGGCGCGCCGGCTTTCCTGGAAGGCGGCTGCCACGGTTCACCGTTACCCGGAGGCGGGCGATCGGGCCCGATCGGGGATATATACACCGCCGGATATGGCCTCCGCTGCGGCCGGCCTGTCCGTCCCAGCACGCTGCGCCGGCCGCGCCTGCACCGTCTTACAGCAGAACACACGTGCCCTCCGTCTCTAGTACTTACTGGTTCCTTGGCTATGATGACACTTGACTTGATGTTGGGGTGATTTTGCGCGATGTCCAATTATGTGTGTTTATTTGTTTCTGATTGATTTGTGGCTATGAGCGATTACATATTGCATATATGTGCCGGGTTTATTTGTCTTGTGTTTCATCATTGTCTGCTGTATGAATGAACCTTATTGCTCGTTCATTAACGGTGCCGTATTTTTGTCCACAGTACATCGGATGTCTGGAGGTGAAGGAATCAATGAAGGCGCTAAACTTCGACACCCGCTCACTAATCGCCAAGTAAGTACCACTGCATACAATCGCCGAGAGCGCCGGAATGGAAGGGGCGGGGCTGTGTGGTGAGGTGGAAGGGGCTGGACTAGCTGGACAGGTTAAATATGGTTTGCACCTGACTAGGGCGAACCCCGCACCTGCTGAAGTCGCCCACCCAGTCCCCTCCCCTCTCGTTATGGATCCTCGTTGTGTGGGTGGCGGCGCCGGCGTCCCGTGGAGCAGCTGTCGTTTGGACTGTGTGCCGCAGTTCACGGGGTGCGGGTGGACCCGGTGAACTGCACTGGGGAAAGCCTCTCCGATGGGGGGCGGACCCGCGAGACAGGAAAGGATGGTCGAACGACCGCGTCGACCTCTTAGCAGGCTCTCAAGGCGCTCTTCTGAAGGGCCCCTCGGATCGTTGAATGGCTGCTTTTAGCGCGGTATTGTTAGCAGCACAGCAAAGCCGCCCTTAGCCTTGAAGAACCAGGCGCGTGCCGCAACGCCAAGTTATATAACGAAGACCTGTGTATCCATTTATTTATGATTTTGTCTCGCATTCATTCATGTATTCATTCAGTCAGCGTCGAGTCCATTCATTAATTGATTGCGGCCATTCATCTTGTTTCCCTCAGAGCGCGGACGGGGTTCCCTTTGATAGTGTTCTGCGTCTGGCGTTGTAGTGGGTGGGTATTTCGGGTCGGAGCCGGCTGGCCCAGTGGCCGCCGTGGACCCTGTGACCCGTCGGCGCGGCCAGGTCCGCCGGGCGCGGTCGTTTTTCTGTGGCCGACGGCTCCCTATCAGATGGGCACTGTGCCCTGTGCGTCCGGAGGGCGGCCGCCGCCGCGGTGCCAGCGCCGCCTTGAGAACCCGGCTGACGACGGAGAGCCCAGCTGGTGGACCAACCTGGACTTGGGCTGCCCAGAACCCGTCGACCTCAGGGCTGGACCGGCGTGTTATGTGCTATGTTCAAAAGCTAGCATAAAATGAAAGGCTGCTGCTCAGGTACCAGAATAAGTAGCTCAAAGATGATGAAGTCAAGTGGCTTAGGATGCGATGTTTTGTGTTCTTGCAAACGCGTCATAGCACTCGCTCGCATTACTGCCTCCTTTCCGCGAACACTTGCACGGCTGATGATGGTTGTCTGAAGGTCTCTGCACCGGTGCGACTCCCTGTGTGGGCGTGTTGTCCGAGGATGACCCCTGTCATCATCTCTCAGTGACTGATTCCTGAGCCAACTGTAGGCATTGAATCTGGCTTTCCGAGGACGTTATGAATGTGTGTGGATTAGAGGGACTAGGCTACCTGTGAGTGTCTGACCCGGGGCTATTTCAAGGGCGCCATCATTGGCTGACGTGGAGGTGTGGCTTCACATGCTGCTACATCTGTTGCTCTTCACTACATGAGAGTAAAATGCTGAGAAACGATTCCAAGCCGCAATCAGCTCACTAGACCGTGCCTCCTAAAATGTCTAGATGACCCTGCTCTGCTGTCTGCGCTGTGTCTGACCTGACCTGTGACTCGGCCTGACCTTTCTCTCACTCTGCCCTCAGGGAGTGCATAGCGCGGGTATGCGAAGCGGCCGGTCTCAAGTCTGCCGACCGGCGGCCACGGCTCGACAAGAAGATGGCGCGCAGTCTAGGGGAGAAGCCAATTATGGACCAGGCGGGCAGCAACGTGAGCCTCACCATCACCAGCAGTCGGCTGACGCTGACCACGCTGGAGGAGGGCCGCGTGATTGCCAGCCACGAGATGCCCAACATATCGTTCGCCTCCGGAGGGGACTCGGTGAGTTCTGGATACTCGTCGGTCAGTGGTGGGAAAGGAGAGAGGCATGTGAATTGTGAATCAATGGCGAATGAATGAAGGGGTCATTGTTTAGTGGTAGAGTACATAGTGTCAATGAAAGACGTACGTTGGTTAGCGGTTTTGATGTTTGTACGATGGGTACTCGGGCGCAGGGTGCACTGAGTGCATGTCACCGCGCCGCCCACCAATCCTCCGAACAGGTGTGCTCTCTGAGCTCGGAGTCCGCCGCACAGTGGGCCAGCCGCATCAAAAAAGCGGAATTAAGTCGAAAATCAACTTCGGTGAAATTCCTGTAATTATGGGATAGAGTATTGTAAAAATGTCCAAAGTTTCCGAATAAGCAAGTTTCCTTTCCCCAATGTCAAGGCAGATAATGCTATAACGTCGCAAAGTAGGACTTACCGACTGGAGATGGAAATGACTGCTGTGTACCATATTCCGTTCCCCCGATTCAAAAGCTCTCAGCGTAAAATCATTAAAGTTATTCCGTACAAAATAGCTTTAAAAAAACAGCCGGTATTTCTGCGCATGTTTCTCGTACTCAAGTTCCCGGGAACTACTTCATACTTACTAGTAGCGGTGGGGTTTGCAGTGCCTGTTCGGAACCGTGGTAGTGCAACGACGCAATGAATTTATATAAGGATATAAAGAAAACGTCACCGAACAACACGAAGATATTTGCTGCCTGACTTTCCTCAAGGTGTATAGCTTGCTGCCCAATGCAAATATTTTGCGCATTTTTGCGCGAAATGGACAAATAAGGGTTTAACCCTCGCCGGCATAGGCCGTTTTGCATCCCTCGACGGCACAGGGGGATGCGACCCTCCTCGCGTTTGGCCCTAATTGAACTAGAGCCTCGCGGAAAAAACCATCGTGTAGGTCGTCACGAGACGAAGCCAACGGTACCCGGTTTTAAGGTCATAGGTCAAATGGTGACCTCTGAGGTCAGGTCAATGGCCGAAAGTCGGGACCTGTTAGAACGTCGTATAGTGTGGCTGCTAAGGGGGTTTTCGGGATGCTGATCACGAATATCATGTTAGTTTTGATCACAGATGATGTCTTCATGCATTTAGGCCAGGTCGGGTCAGCTCAGGTCAGGTCAACCAGTATGGGTCCTGCCGGGTATTCGTAGTAGGTGTCAGCCCGCCTCTGACAGCTTCGTAACATGTTACGAAGGAACCAAAACTACTTCGTAAATGTTCAAATGGTTCCTAAATTCAAATTCAGCTCCAAAAACTAACCCAGAAACATGTAGAACTCGAAAAAGTGAACCGAGGTCATCGAAGGTCAATGACCTGATCTGACCTTCAGGTGACCTTTACACCCACCCTAATGCATGGGACCAACATCATATCACATGTTTGAACGCTTGAAACCACGAAAAGACTGCAAACGCGCGGCCAATGCGGCATAGTGCCCGCCTGTCCCAGGCATATGTGCAGCGCAGAAATTAAATAATGACGTCATAGGTCAGTGACCTAGCGTAACCAATCAAAATTGAAAATGGATATCGGATTCGGCTTTAGCATGATATTTTACCCTGTAACGAATCGTTTTTGGCACCGCAGCTGTGCTCAATGATTTAATTCCGCTTTTTTGAAGCGCCTGGCCCACTGTGCGCCGGTCGCCGGACGACCATCCGGTAATGGCTGCGGCAGCGCTGCCCGAGCCACCGGCTCGCATGGCTGTGGCGCAGCAGCGCTAAGCCTGTTCTCCGAATGAATGGCGGCATTTTTGTCTGGCATCGCTGGCGGGTCGCGCCGGCCGGCCGTTCGGTCGGTCGGCCGACCGTCCAACAATGGCGGCATCGAGGAAAAGTGAAAGGCTCGGGATTCGTATGATGGGTGACTGCTGGCACTTCCATGCAAACTTACTCGTGACAGCGCCATTGAAACGCTTTAAGCTGCTTTCTGGCCGGGTATCAGCGTTAAGCCGAGTGGGACCCGGCTCCGTCTGGAAAACTGGCCTGAAAAAGCTTGCACCAATCCGCGTTGAAAGGGCAGCGCCGTGTTCCACCGGCGGATCGGAGGGAATTCGGCCTCGCGAACAATGCCGGCCGACACGGAGCCGTGTCGGCCGGCCGCCGGGCGTGTCGGGTCGACAGGTCGGCAGCCGGTGGCGCCCGGACCCGCTCACCGACGGCTGCGCCGCGCGGAATCCAGCTACAACAACACGGACCTGGCTGCCACATGGAATGCCGCCCGCTGGTCGCGCTCTGCTGCCGGCGCCAGCGCGACCCGGCGTGGCCCCACGCGGGACGAGCGGGCTTCGGCTGTGGAACGAATGGGCTCTATCTGACCGAGAGCTAGAACGCAAACGATGAAGGCAGGCGTGTGAACATTACTGGAACAGGGACAGTGGTGCTGCGAGACGCATAATATACCCACCAGTATAGCGCCTTTTGGGGCGACTAACGGGGCGAGCGAGGGGGTGAGTCTTGCACGTGCGAAATTTCGAGGGGGTACCTCCAACTGACTTGTGCACGGCACCCTACTGACCGGTTTCTAGCAATGTGCCAAATTTGAGCACAATCGGCCCAGCCGTTCTCGAGATCTGGGAGCGGCACCCTGCACGTGCGCACGTGCAAAATGGGTCCCAACTGACTTGTGCACGGCACCCTACTAACTGGTCCCTAACTGTGTACCAAATTTGAGCGCCATCGGTCCAGCCGTTCTCGAGATCTGGAAACGACCCCTGCACGTGCGCACGTGCAGCAGCACCCCAACTCTGGCACATGGATATGCAGTGCCTAGTGGGTGCCTACCTACATGCCAACTTTCAGCGCAATCGGCCAAGTAGTTACCGAGATATTGCAACAATTACAAAAGTGACACCTCTTCGTTTTGCACGTGGCACGTGCATAAGGGGTCACCCACATGCATCGGGAATAGTCCAATACTTGGTAGAAGGAATGAAGCTACCCTACAAAAATTACCGCATGTAAATCGGTCAAGTGGTTGCTGAGATATAAGCCTCGCAAAAGCGTCCGCACGGCCGGCCGCTCATACTCAGAAATTTCCGTTATTCTACGTAAGACTCCGCTCGCTTCGCTCGCTCCGTAAACAGTAACATCGGATTGGTTATTTGATGGCCTATTCAATATTCACATCAGACACCCTCAATTCCCTTGGAGCAATATACATATGGCCAAACAGCGGAGGGGAGCGGACAGGAAGCCTATTCCTGCCAGCTGCTATGTTGCCCGGCTCGACCGACGTTACGACAAAGGACGGTCCGCAGCCGGCCAGGTGCCGGAGAAGGGCCGGCGACCGCGGCACCCACTTTTTTCTTCGCAAGGCCGTCGCTCGTTCTGGGAGCGGCGGCCCCTCGAACTTCCCTGTAACCGGCCGGCCGGCCCACGCCATTGGTCGCGGAGCTTGCATGTGCCGGCCGATACCACATTTGATTCACTGAAGACATGAAAATATGTGACTGATCCCACTAAAAACAGACTGCGGAATGTGTCCTTGCCGATGTCCTTCTGGAACGCGACCGTGTCGGCCACGCTGTGGTCGGTCGGTCGGTGGTCGGTTGGTCCGTAGGGGACTGTCTGCCCAGTCTGGCGGCCCAGTCTGTTGGTCTGCAAGGATGTTGTCTCCAGCTGTACCGGGCACCAGCAGCCCTCTTTGCTAGCCAAATGCAGGGTGTTTCAGGGCGACCATTGAACAACCAGTGGGCACTATAGAACAACCACTGCTGTGAACGGGTAACCACCACCTGAACTTTCCCCTTTGCTTCTAACATACACCGATCCGAGCCCAGCAATGGTCTCCGGGAGCTCAGCCGCCGCCGGCGACGGCTAAATCTGCGGTGGGAAAAGTCAGCTGCGCTCTGGCAAACTTATCGAAAGGTTACGACGGCTCTTTGACAAATTTTAAATGAGGACAACCTATCTTTGTGGCCGGTGTAACCATGCTTCTATCGCTGTGCTCGTGGTGAACGAGAAGTTTCCCATGTGTTTGGAGAGGCGACTGGTGACCAGGTCGTCGGCCGGTCGGGCGGGATCCGGCTGTCCGGTGGCCATCTGTGCCACTCCTCCGGGCCGACCGGGCCGCGTGTGCCGCACCCGGGCAGAGCGGCGGAGGCGCGACTCCCTCCGGTTCTCTGCCCGGGGTGGAGGCCGGCCCGAGCGCCTCCGTCGTGTAGCTGCCATGTTGCACGGCCGGCGCGCCCGCTGGCCGGCCGTGGGCGGAGTTTCGGACGGCTCCGGTCCCGGACCCGGGCTCGGACCCCCCCCCCCCCCCGTCCGTCACATGGAATGACTCCGGGCCGGTGTCGGACTGACGCCCAGTCCGCTCGACCGCCTGCATATGCATACCTAGCGGTGACACGGGCGCGATTGTCACCTGACACGACGGGTTTCCGGCGGACGGCACGGACACGACGCGTCCGCCTCCGCGCGGATTAGGCCGAGTGGGGCCGCCCGGACCGTGAGGCCCGGTCACGGCACGGTCGGTCAGCCCGGCTCGAAATAGGGCCGTGTGTCGTGCGGCGCCGTGCGTGGGCCGCGGCCGCCGCTGAGAGCCGCCGGCCAGATGAGACCGCTGAATTAGTGATGCGCCCCGACGTGGCGGCCGGTTTGTTTGCGTGGCGGCCCAGACGTGGAATTTCATTAGCGAGCCGGCGCCGGGTCGGTGCCGTGCGCCGTCCGAGTTATTAATGGGCCGGCACGCGGCACCGGCCGGCCGCCGCGGCCGGAAACACAAATTGCAGCCCGGTTTGAGGCGAGATGGATGATTGGCGCTCGCTGGCCAGATGTGGCCTACACCGCCTCCATGGCACGGAGCGGCCGCCCTGGCCGCCGATTGACGCGCGGTTCGTGCTCGTTTCACAGGTCAGCGTCCGGACGGCAACGCCCGCTGAACGCAGCCTCGTGTGGAAAAGTCGGCGGTAGCTTGGCGACCGTTAGCGGCAACTTTTCCATTCATTCTGACAGTGACGAGTGAAGCCGTGGTATCAATGTTCCCCGTGGCCGGAAACTTGACAGTTTGCAATAGATTGCAGGAGCCTAGGCGATATAGTGCAAGTTCTCGATAGTGTATCTTCTCTAATGGAACATGCCAGTGTGCCCGTGTTGCTAGCTGCGAAACCGCCTTCACCGCCCTCGTCCTATATCGGTATATCGATCAGCGAGTGGCATAGTCGATTAGAGATCAATAAGTCAGATTGCATAAGTTCCCATCACTCTACTCATTCCGTGCAAAATTGCACCCACATGCAATCGACATTTTCATTGAGCTAACTCGTTGTGACGTGACCGTTCGGTGTGCCCGCAGGACACGATGGACTTTGTGGCGTACGTGGCCAAGGACAGCCGGTATGGACGGGTGTGTTTTGTGCTCGAGTGCGGCGGCGTGGCCCAGAACGTCATCACCACCATCGGCCAGGCGTTCGAGCTGCGGTTCAAGGAGTACCTCAAGAGGACACCCGCACACGCAAAAAGGTGAGATGATGCGCCGCACTGCGTGATAGGGACATGTAAAACGCCCCAAAGCCATCGAAAATTGTCAAACATTTGTGCTCCTATTATTTGTTTCGTGCGTTTTATGTAGTTGAAAGTCACAGTTCCTCGCTATCTAGATGCCAGTGGTCCATTCTGTGCAGGGGTTGGTGATCTTGTGTTCTCGGACGGTACTAGCTAAGGCGGGGTGAGACAGAACACGTCGGCAAGCCGTGCTGCATTCTCCGAGCGGTCTGCTGCGGCTGTGCAGACTGCAGCCAGCGGGGCGGGAGGGCCGCTGGTCACAGATCACGGGTGGAAGACTCCTCAGTCGGGGACGGGAGGGTGGCGCAGTACGAGCTGGAACGCCCTGCAGCGGGGGTGACGTAAGAGGGAATGGGGCGCGCCCGGGGGTCGCAAAGGCTGAATGAAGTGTGAGTAGGGTCCCGTGTGAGTGTGAGTGTGAGCCGGTCGTCTGCGCTAGACTCGAATCGTCACGGGTTGTGCCTGTCGTCAGGTGCAGAATAGGCCGTTGACTGTCATATTAATCACCGGGTCCGATTCTTAGCCACTTTTCGAGCCCGTCCCCGTTTGATGAAGGTGTTTCTTGACCTAGTTCTATAGTGGATGGATCTTTGTGTGCTGGGACGTCACATGGGCGTCGTTTTTCTCCTCTCTCGGACCGCAGCGACCCGGAGCAGCGTCACGCGCTGACTCAGAGCCCTGGGCCGCGCTACCGTCGGCCGTAAATATCGCGGTTTCAAATTAAGATTGTCACCGTTTGTTGTCGCTGTTCGATCGTAAGTCATCGCTGCCGGATGCTGGCCTCTATAGTGACGTTTGTGACGCGCTGGGCCGGCGCGGCGCTGCGGCCAGCTCGCTAGTCTGACCGCTGCACTTTGAACGGTCGCCGCGCTGAGGGTTTGTCGTCGGTCCCTGACCAGCGCTGACCTTACCGCACTCCGGCGGCGACTTTGCCGCTCTGCTCTACCTCGCTCTGCCTCGCTCTGCCTCATTTCCGGCGCGAGCTATTCTGGTCGCCGAGCGACGGGTGTCCCATGGGTCGGCCTGTCGGGCGGTCCGACTGGCGGCCGACCGGCCGCGGCGGCACGGCAGCTGCCCCCAGGGAGGTCGGCCGGGTCACCGCCAGTCGACCCCCGCCGGCCGCCGACCCGCCGAGCGAGGACTGGGTTCAATACCGCGACACGGCGCTGCTGCCTTCCGGTTCGTGCACAACTCAATGGAGTTGTCATTGATTCTCGAACGAACGATGAACTTGGGGTCCCGCCGGTGCCGTGCGACTTCCGCCCGGCACCTATTCGGTTATCTGGTCCCACTTCCGCCGGCTGCTATTTCGGCCGTCCGAGTGCGTCGTTCCCGTCGCTCCCTATCGCTCCCCGTCACCGCCCCGTGGCGAACCATCGCTGTCGCAGCCGACGATCAATTCCCGCACCGGAAGCCGATAGTGGGGCAGCGCCGCCGCCGCCGCCGCCTCCTCCCATTGAGGGCGGCGGCACGGCGCGTGCGTCCGCCGTCGGCCATTGATTCAGTCGGGCCTCAATGAACGGCCGCCGCCGCCGCCGCGCCGGTCAATGGACGTGTGCCGCCGCTGCGCGCGCAGACCGGGCCCGGCTCATTGAGGTGGAGCGCACAACGTACGGATGGGAGAGCGTGGTTATTATGACACGGGTATTTTTGAAGGATCCCTGAGAGATGTGACGTGTAGTTTCAGATAATATTGGGACGTTTTTGTGGTGGGTGAATTCCGGTGGCTGCACGTCCGCTGGGCGGTTTCTAACTTCCGGTGACTCAATTGGGTCAGCAGCTGTCGACCGAACGGGCTTGAAGGATGTATAGTGACTCAGTTAAAACTCCCGATAACCAATGAGTCACGTGCAATATGTGGGTGCTAACCCACAGATGGCACGACATATTTATGGGTGATGTAGTTGATTTTAGCTCTCATCAATGTTCCTTGTCGGATGTAAAAGGCATTTGTTTCCCTGCATTAACGGACAACTGTCAGTGTCAAGGAACGGAAATGTACTGTTGACTTTTTGTTTGCTGTCAAATTTACAAGACGTAGATATCTTGCAGAAGTGCTCTTTGCTGTCTTTAGGTTATGAGCGGAATATGCTAGTGAAACAGCCTACTCAGAACCCCCAATCACTTCGTCGACCGCTGTTTCGTGTCGGTTATTGCATCCCGCCGTGGTGACTGGCGCGTCCTGTTGAGCAGTCGGCGGATGTCGCCGGACCGGACCTGCCGGTCGTCCGGTCGATATGACCGAGTGGCCTGACGGCCGGACGCTGACGCTGTTGCCCCGCTCCCCGAGTGACCTGTTGCTTGACCCGACCCGTTCCTGACCCGCCTGACATCACCGTTCTGTCCCCAGCTGCATCGAGATCCCGGCGCCGGCGCCGGCGCCGCCCGCAAACGACGACCCAGAGTACTACAATGACCTGCCGGGGAAGGTGCCACCGGACGGTCCCGCAGAGCCGCCGACCGGGCCCCCGCCGGGACCGGCACCGCCCGCACCGACCGCGGCGGGCGCGGCGCCCCGGCGACCCGGCGGCGCCGAGGGCGGTCTGCCACCGCTGCCCAGTCTGCCGGCCGACCGCGACAGCAACCTAATCGACCTGAGTTCACCGCCGGCGGCCAGCAAGGCCAGCCAGCACGAGTACGTCAACGGGGCCGTCATCGCGGAGACCCGGCAGGCGGCGGCGGCGGCAGCGGCAGCAGCGGCCGCCGCTGGACGGACGGCCGACCCGCGAGATCCGTTCGATATGCGTAAGTGTTTCGAGATAACCTCGGCCCACATTCCGTCGTGGTGATGCCGGCGTTCGCCGAGATAGGGAATGATCTGATTCGGGGAATGTTGCGGTGTTGTCCGGTTGTAGCGCCGCCTTTGCGGTGTATTATCTCTGTGTGCACCTGCGGTTGTTGGCCGTGTAAGCCGTGTGTAGGGCCCTGTGTAAGTCGCGTGTATCTCGACATAGCGGCGGCGCGCGGCGCACCCCGGACCTGTGGCCGCTCCCCCAACCGTCCAACATTTCGCCAACATGGTGCCGGTGGTGACTGCTGCGGTCCGCAATTCCCCTCCCCCTCCCGGTCCTGCTCAATGGGGTAGAGTGGAAGAAGTAAGAGGTAGGACTTTGGTCACTTTGTGTTAACGCCGTCATTTCACTTGCAGTGTTTGCTAGATGTTCGCATGACAAAAGCCATAAGCTCCTCTTCTGATGTGGTTTGTACCGGACATCTCCTGATACTCATGCGGCGGCTGCCTGCTGTAGCCGGCTGGTGCCGGTATAATGACCCCGCGTCTGCTGTTTCCCCAGAGCCGTTCGGAGCCTGCCTGCCGGCCGGCGTCGGCGGCGCTGTCGGAGGGGCAGCAGCTGCGCCTCCGAGCCCCACACCGCGCTCACAGGCCGAGCACAAACGGAAACTGGCCGGAGAGATCTGGTACCACGGGCCCATTAGGTGAGCATGACCGGACAGGGCAGGGGGCACGGTATTGACGTTATGATATTACCGACATTAATATTTCATATTTGTGGAAGAGCCTAAGACTCGGTAGAGTGCATATTTATGGTTGGAATTCTGCGTGAATAAAGCAAGTGATCAAACTGATGAGTTGCTTGCAGTGGTGAATATGCTGGATTTGCTAGGTATATAGAGGAATAGGATATTCTGGCGGGAAACCCATGGATCCATGGTTTGCCAGAGGCAGAGGGTGAGCGCGCGGGGTTGGATAGAGAGCGGGGGCCGGGCGGAAGGGGGGTCTGGGCCCACAGGGGGGTGGGAGGCCCCGGAGATAGAAAAGGTCGCCGGCCGGGTCGATGCCTCTCGTTATTGGGCCGTGTGTGCCGGGCCAACATTGACGGAAGGTCGCCGTCGGCCATCCCTTATCGAGTTTCCGGCCGATGCTGGGCCGGCCCGGCCAGCCGGCTGGCGGAAACGGTCAGAGGTCCAGCTAGCGCAGCGTGGGCCGGGCAATCAATGAGTGTTTTGGTGAATGGTCACCGCTGAATGGGCCGGGGACAGGGACAGTCCCTCGCTCTCCCCCGTCTCCCGGTATCCTGTATATACCCGTGCTGACGGTGCCTCTCCCCTCCCTCAGCCGACGGACGGCGGAGACGCTGCTGGTACGGGACGGTGATTTCCTAGTACGCGAGTCGCATGGCGCACCTGGACAGTTTGTCCTCACCGGGCTGCAGAACGGCGTGAAAAAGCACCTGCTGCTTGTCGACCCAGAGGGCGTGGTAAGTGACGGTGTTGTTAGTGTGTGACTGTAAGGTGCTCGGCAGAACTACTGTTGGCTCGCCTTTGGGTGATACTGAACGTTCCGCGTAGAGAGCGATGCACGGGATGGGTAGGCGTGCCAGGTGTGGGGCTTTTGAGCGTCCTTACATGTTCGAAAGGCGTTTGCCACGGTGTTGCAACTGAAAGCATCCCCTCATTTGGTATTGATGCCCTGTGTTGATTTGCATGGACTCCGGAGGATCGTGTGAATTTATCAGCGTATGAAATTGCGGGGCGTAAGGAGGTGCATACATAAATATGACGGGTCGACGGGGACAGCTGAGGCGCCACGCCGTCTCCGGGTGGGTGTGGGTGGGCGGTCCGGTGGCCGATATGCGGGACTGGGGGCCCATTGTTCTACAAATGCTGTGGGGGCTGTGGGCAGGCCGTCGGTTATCACCCAGCCGCACGGTCCGGCCTCCCACGCCCGTCTCCGACATATCCAGCTCAGTGATCGTACCTCCCACGTCCGGCGCTGTGGTGTACGGACCCGTTGACCTCCCGCTGGCCGTACTCTGACCTCTGAATCTCTCCCCGTCCGGCAGGTACGGACCAAGGACCGAACGTTTGACAGTGTGGCGCACCTGATCCAGTACCACCGCGACTACCAGGTGCCCATCCTGTCGGCCGAGACAGCGCTGACGCTTCGCAACCCGGTGCCGCGCCGCTGAGCGCCGGCCGGCAGAGCGGGCCACCGCGCACCCTGCACCCCTTCCCGTGCCATCTTGCCACTAATCGCTGTTTTGTTGAGCGCCGGACGCCACGGCCCAGCGGCCGGCCGGCCGGCCGCTCGCGTGGGGTCACAGCGCGAGAGAGCGTGAGTGAACGAGGGAGAGAACGAGAGGAGTGGGGTCACGACGAGCGTTTGTGCTGATACTGTGCGAGACTGCGAGTGGGCTGACTAGGCGCATGCTGTTGCTCAAGTAGCCTTTCATAATAGTGACGATATTAATCCTCTATTTTATTGATGCGGACCGGTTGTTGACAGTTCCTTCTGGGGTGTGTGTTCGTTGGGACGGGGGCGGCCGGTGCGGCCCGCCCCCCGTCCTCAGCAGAGCGGCACGCAGCTGTTCGGTGCACTGCGGACACGCCCGCACAGAGCCATAGTATGTGTGTGTGTCAGCGTGTGGGTGTGTGCAGGCTCGCTACAAATAATTGTTGATAGCTGAGGGCGAGAGACAAAGCAGTGGCGATATCTTCCTCACGACATGCGGCGCAGTCGACTGGCGTATTTTTAGTTCAACAGATTGTCCGTTAATTTAATATTTTTATTTTCTATATTAGTGGCGTGTGTAGGTATATTGGGTGGTCGCCGGGCACGGTGCTATTGATTTACAAAGAATCAAGTTGTCGAGAGAGGTCTACGTTGACGGCACATGGCGGCTGTCGGCTTTGTTCATTGTATGTACCATACTCCAGTGAAGTAGTTTGCGTTTCACATTGGCTTGCATCATGTACCGTGAAGGTATAGGTAACTTAACTCGTATAGATGACCTGTACATCAAAGATTTAAACCATGTATAATTTCATGAAATATACGACTTATTCTGTACGCTGGCCTTTGGTGGCGACTGTTGACCGTTTCCACTAGCGATGATGACCAAACCACTGCGTCGTAAACTTTCAATGGGCCGCCCTGATGACAACTGTCTCGTAGCTCATCAGTTTTAATGTTTCTATTGACGTCACTCGCTAATTTAGCGTGCACGGTTCCTGCTGCTTTATACCAGCTGCGAGACCGATAATCACTAAGTCAGCACTCGGCAGTCCGATGTGCTGGGGACGAGCCGAGCCAAGGGACTGGCCAAATTCATATCCCGCGAAGGGGAGTTTGCCCCGTCATTAGTTTCTTGAATAATTGCTCAAACTGCGTATGGTGCCGGCCGCCGGGGCTTGAGAGAACACGATTGACAAGTGGAGACAGACCAATGTCCAATGTCCATCTCTTGACCGAGTAACGTCCCGTATTGCCCCCCCCCCCCTCCCCCCTAGAAAAACACATTAGCCAGCTGCTGGAATGGCCGGCGATACAAAACTCTGTTGAACTAACGATACCGAAATAATTGGTTTTTATCCAGGGCCTGTCCGGGAAGGGAAGATCACGAGCCTGAAGCCTCCACACAATTTCAGCACCTATATAGAAGAGCTCAAAGTCACGCCTATGACCTAGGATGTTAGTGATCCATTCCTGATACATTATACCTACATGATACAAGGAAAAGATACGTGATTTGGATACGTGAATATACTTTTAAGATACTCTAAGGCCGGGGGGATCCAGGGCGTCGCAAGTCCATCTACGACACGTCGCAAGTTACGACACATGTCCCGTCGCAAGTTGTGTCGTAGCGGAAAAGGAGGGATGTTGAGGAAAGAGGGGTTTGTCGGAGGATACGACAGAACGTAGCTACGACGAGGCTTAAATACCCGCTTTACTCGAGAATTTAAAAGGCTACACGATCAGCTGATCCCGTAGTAAACGTCAGTAAGGTCGAAAACTCTATCACGCATAAAGGAACATTCGCCTTTCTGGTTTGCGAGCTTATGAGACAGCAAGGTCAAGCATGTTCTCTGATTCTGAAGCTTTGTATTAACTGGGTGACTTGTGGTTGCTAACGCTCACGTGATTTGCCATAAAATTTGGGATCGATCACAGGATATTCGTGGCTATAGGGCATCTAGAATCGATGCTTTAGAAGAAATGAGTTCCGAGAGTTTGAGGTCACAGAGCGGTAAGAAATTTGTAGATGGAGGTCACAATTGGAGGTTACAGAGGTCATCTGGGACACGTCAGGTCACAGAGGTCAACTTGGGGTCATCACAGAGCTCAATTAGAGACCACGGAGGTAATCTGAGACACGTCAGGTCACAGAGGGCAACTTGGGGGCACGTCAAGTCACAGAGGTCAACCTAGGGTCATCACAGAGCTCAATTGGAGGTCACGGAGGTCATCTGGGACACATCAAGTCACAGAGGTCAACTTGGGGTCATCACAGAGCTCAATTGAAGGTCATTGGGGCCATCTGGGACACGTCAGGTCACAGAGGTCAGCTTGGTGCCATCAGAGAGGTCACTTAGAGGTCACAGAGGTCATATGGGACACGTCAGGTCACAGAGGTCAACTAAAGGTCATCAGAGAGCTCAATTGGAGGTCATATGGGACACGTCAGGTCACAGAGGTCAGCTTGGAGTCACTAGAGAGCTCAATTGGAGGTCACGGAGGTCATCTGGGACACGTCAGGTAACAGAGGTCAACTTGGGGTCATCACATAGCTCTATTGGAGGTCATGAGGGTCATCTGGGACACGTCAGGTCACAGAGGTTAGCTTGGGGTCATCATAGAGGTCACTTAGAGGTTACAGAGGTCATATGGGACACGCCAGGTCACAGAGGTCAAGTTGGGGTCATCACAGAGCTCAAATGGAGGTCATCTGGGACACGTCAGGTCACAGAGGTCAGCTTGGAGTCATCAGAGAGCTCAATTGGAGGTCACGGAGGTCATCTGGGACACGTCAGGTCACAAAGGTCATGTTGGGGTCATCACATAGCTCTATTGGAGGTCATGGGGGTCATCTGGGACACGTCAGGTCACAGAGGTCAGCTTGAAGTCATCAGAGAGCTCAATAGGATGTCACGGAGGTCATCTGGGACAGGCCAGGTCAAAAAGGTCAACTTGGGGTCATCACAGAGCTCATTGGAGGTCATCGGGGTCAGCTGGGACACGTCGTTTTTGGAATTGGGAGAATATTTTGGGAGATGCCCCTTGCAACGTCCAAGACCGCCTTTCTGGATTCGCCAGTAGTTGCTGGAATGGTGTTAGGCTACTTCATATCCCCGAATACCCCAATAAATGTGAATATAACATACTATGCACCATTTTCAACACTCTCGCTGGCACCGATTGAGGCCTCATAGACGACCCGTCAGTTCAAGCTCTATAACTCGCGTTAGCGTCAACGGATTGCAACCAAATTTTCAGGATCTAAAGTTTAAACAATTTTACACCTACCATGTAAATTTCGTGACCATGACCCGAATGACCTGTGACCTGTGACCTCTTCCTCAAGGCAAGGTCAACTTGCGACACAACATACGACTGCTATTTCAAATTCGTAAGTTGTGTCGCAAATCAGGCTATTTGCGATAGACTTTACTACTTAAGTAACGCTACTCATCAATTGATCCCTTCAAAAACGACTTACTACACAACTTGCGACACGTCGCAGCTACGACGAGGCTTACAACGCTCTGGATCCCCCCAGCCTAAAGTATCTTTCACGTATCTTGAAGATACGTTAAATAAACTCTTCAGTCAAAAGGAATGTCCAGATAATTCATTACCTATAGTATTCACCGTAAAGCACTTAGGTACGATCAACGATGCGATTATTCGGCCACTTGCCGCCTCTGTCAAATTCATTCATTCATTCATTCATTTTCATTCATTCATTCCCTTAATTAAAACCCGCGCCCCGTAGGGGGGGGGGATGAAACGGCCCCCCTGTCCTTTTCGGTCGATATCTCGTAAACGGCTGGAGATATCGCCACCAAACTTTCAGGACCCCTCCGGGCATCAATTTTAAAAAAATTGTGACCAAAAATTTTTCCAGAGGCTACGATAGGTTGGCCACAAATGACGTCAGAATGACGTCATGTTCTGTCATTTTCGACCGAAAAAAGACCTTCGCGAGAAGACCTGTCAGGCCTACAGCTTTGAAGATACAGAAAAATGATCAGACATAAAAGGTGTAGAATTCACAGGGCTACAAAACTGCTGTCTCGGATTTTTGAAATTTTTGAGTTTTGACCCCCAAAAATCAAAAAAGCATTTTTTATTTATTAGCCAAAAAATCCAAAAAGTTTTTTGAGTTTCGAAAAAAACCGGATTATATGTGATAGTACCTACCGTCTTCTATCTACATACCAAATTTTAGATCGATACCTTGTTTTTTGGCCAAGTTATAGCGAAAAAACTGTTCAAAAATAATGACGTCAAATTTTCAAACTCAATTTTTGGCAATTTTAGACCTTGTAGAGCAAAACAAAGACCACCATTAGACTCCCCGTGACGAGTTGCATCGAATCGATACCCATTTTATGCAAAAATATCAACTTTGAAATTTGACCTAATTTGACCTGACATTGACCTGACCTTCACCAAAACGTGACCTAGGCTGGCCCCAAAGGCTGCCTAACCCATATAATCGCATTTGTCATGTAAAAATGGACCATAAAACATGTATCACACGACACTTTCATATTGTGACCCCCGTGATCCCTGACCTCGCTGTGACCTGACCTGGTATCAGTGACCTCAGATACCAAAGTATGTGTTTGACGAACAAGTTACCATCGATGGTTTTCAATAAATTACCAATTTACTCGATTTCACAACACATTTCTTGAAATGCCTGTGAACGGTGAAAATCTGACCTTTGACCTGACCTGTGACGTCATCGGTTTGACCTAGGTCAATGAAATTTGGTCACAAGGTAGTTCTCGGGTGGAGCTATCAAACGCCGTTTGAATTTTGAAAATCGGCCGGTAAATTTCCGAGATCTTAGGGGGGGGGGGCGAAACCCCCCCCCCACGCGTGGTAGGGTCCGCCGGTAGCCCTACGGGGCGCGGGTAAATCAAGAATTCATTCATTGAACAATCTAATTCATTCATTCATTTTTTCATTCATTCAATTCATTCATTGTATCGCAATTGATTCATTTGTTCATCAAAAGTTCCGTAATATATAAAAAACGACGTCATAGATAAAGATTTAAAACACCACTGAGACAAACGGACGAATCACGTTTCCAAGATTCCCATAGATATTTCAACGTGTCAGCAGAATGATCGTAGCATAGATAAAGGATCGTAGACTCCATAGTTGGCTCGGCGTTTTATTGGTGATCTATCGTGACGTAACCAGACCAAATTACAGTATCTTAATAAATTATTCGCATAATAATGGCTCCGCTAATTTGAATTGCGACAAGATCTATGGCGACAAGAGTCAAGTGATGGGGTTGTATTGCATTCTTGTTTAGCGTTGTGCCCAATTGTAGTGAACGAATAATAAATTGTTTTTTACTTTTGATTCTGCGTAGCCTCGAACATTGACTCAGACTTGAATCTGATGCGGTAGGCGGTAGCCCTGACTCTGATCCGTAGGTGAGTAGGTACGAGTAAGGAACGGCGATTCGCTTACGAGTTACTATTTAGGACGTTGTTTTAACTGTTGAGGGAAGGAAATTAAAATTAGTCGGCTTGGAATTAATTCGTTGAATGCGTTTGCATGATAGGTAAATGGTTGCTTCAAATTTCAGTTTTCCATTAGCATTTGGCTCCAGAGTCGCCTGCTGACTGCTATTCACGGGTCATTTGGTAAATATAACAATTACGGCGCCATTTCTCGCGCCAGATTTCACACCGGCGGGCGTTTTGAATGCCCGCGAGGCCCGAGACAGGCCGAGTTCTTCGTTCGACGTTCGGTGTTCGCACTGAACAGACTGAAATGGGAGAGGACGTTCAAGATTACTCGTCACGTCGTTGAGGCTCGGTGAGTACCGATATCTTCAATTCCGCATCCCGATAGCCGTCGCATATCGTGTGCAAGGGCAAGGCCCCGCACCGCACCAACACACCGCGTACCTCGTATGTTTGTGGTTATACCGACGTTTACACGATCCCACGTTCTCGGTCGGGTGACTGGTGATTTTGCCGATTCAGAAATCTACTCGTTCTCTCTGCCTTGCTCTCTGCGAGGTCGGGTCGGATCACCCCTGGCCTGTCTTTCTCCGACTGTTTTGAGGCTTAGGTATTGGGCGACACAAAATTATTATTTTTATACTAGTGAGTGTACGATTGTAATAAAAGACCAACGAGCTTATCTGGTTGGCTGTGACACCCGGCATCTGGCAGTGTGTCAACAAATGACGTGCCGCTTATCAAATCAATTTCGAATTCAGTTTTTTTTTTTCCGGGCTCGAGCCAGTCGAGCCTCGATGACAGAAACGTAATCCCACAACCCGCAACACTTTTGCCAAACCATTCAGAGGTCGCAAAGCTCTCAGAGCTCGCAGGCAGATATGCGACGTTTCAGAAGCCGTTCCTTTCCCAATTGGATCACTGCGTTTTTACTGACTTTGTACTCTTGAATTGATAAACTCCTTGCATAGGCGGCGGAACGGGGGGCACCGGGGCACCGTTCCCCCTTTTATTTTGGCATTTTAACATTAGCCCTGGGCGTTGCATGGAAAGAATGGGACCAAAAGTCGGCAGTGCCCCCCCCCCTTAATTGAAGGTGTTCCGCTGCCACTGACCCCTTGACCGATTACATGGCAGTGCCTCATTGATCAGTATCGGGTGGCGGCGGGTGCGGGTACCCACTGACTGTAGTAGATATGTGCAAGTGCATTTTGCGTTGTACGGTGTACGTTGAACCGTGTGCTATTCAGAGATGTCTCCGCCCAGTGTCTTATTTCAGCAGGCGTGTATTCCACGGTCGACCGATCGTATCTGCACACTGCATAAGTCTTTCGCAGCCGCAATATCAGTTGCTGCGTCTATTCCTGATCTGCCCCTATACATAAAGCGGTGATAAGTCTACCCTGCTCCGCCGCAGTTGGAAGTGTATACTGCCCCGCTTTGTGCCCGAAAGTCTGGCCCGTCTCGCTCTCAGGCGTTCTCAGTCGGCCCTGCCCTCCGTCCGCCGCTGGCGACAGCCCGCTGATAGCCGTCAATTAGCCCGCAACGAGCTGTATCAGCCAGCGGGAGACACTTCCGCCGCGGGGCGCGAGGGCTCGGCCGACGCGCACATGTGTCACCACTCGCGGAAGTGAGCCGCGAGTCACGTGCGTGGGGCGCTCACAGAACGGCCGCCGCCAAGTCGGGGAACAACGTGACACGTGACTATAAGCAGCAGCACAAAGGCGGCGCTGTTTAAAAATTGGCTCGAAATGTACTTGTATTGATATCGTCCTAGCTAGTGTCAGCATATGTACAATCACATTGACTCGGTCAGTTCTACATAAGGGAAGAATACACATGTTTCATTGTTCTGACACTCGCGCGGTACACTGGACCCATGGCCCACACATTCGCACACACATACAGGTCTCATTCTGACTGGCACACCGAAACTCGTAAGGCGTACGAAGCGGACTGCACCGCATCTCGGACGGATAAGAACCATCCGCGAGAGTCCCCAGTTCGACTCGACCCGAACACTCCATGACACACGCTAAGTTTGGTGGGTCTGCACTTGGCGCCAGTGCGTCCCACGCCCACTGGATCCCCTGTGAGCTTTCATAGAACCCGGCCCCCTCCCTCGCGCTGGCGTTCCAGACATACAAATGAGAACGCCTCGTTCACCCCACCCCTCCCCGTCGATTTTCGTTCTCGAGCGTCCCGCCCTGCCCCCTGGAACTGTCGACTAATCTTTCGTTATGCGACTGCGATTCTCCGCACTAGTTATGCCAGTCCCTCCCTGTATGGTCAGCGCGCCCCACTCTCTCCCTCGGAGCCCTGTCGCGCTGGCCGGTAGTGAAGGCTCGCGTTCTGCGAAGCGGGCCTCCGGTGGGTCGGACTGAAAGTCCGTCAGGAAACACCATTCACTGAACGGCGCTGGGGCGAGTGACCCGTGCGAGCGGCGCCGGCAGACGCTCTCCGGCCGCTGCCCGCTACTGGCGCGCCGGCTCCCTCTGCCGCTCGTTCCCTTTCACTTGTATCACATGGTGTCCGCTGCCACGGCTTAGCACCACTACCGGCGCCTCCGCCGCGCCTGCTCGGCGGCCGACGCCGGCGCCTCGGCTCCAGCTGCTGGCGTCTCTGACGCCGCCGGCTCCTCTGCCGCCTGCGACTCCGGCTCGGCGGCCACCTCAGGCTCCGTCGAGACCTTGTCCACAGGGGTGATTGCAGGCTCAGCCGAGACTTCAGCCTCAGGAGCGGCTTCAGGCTCTGTCGAGACCTTGGCCTCAGGGGTAACATCAGGCTCAGAGGCGGCCTCAGGGGCAGCCTCAGACTCAGCAACGACTTCGGGCTCAGTCGCGACCTCAGACTTGTCCGCCACCTCGGGCTCGGGGGAGGTTTCAGGCTCAGTGGCCACCTCAACTTCGGGGACAGGCTTTACCACAGGGGCTTCGGAGGACGAGTCATGCTCAGCAGAAGGCTCATGATCAGCAGAAGCTTCATGGTCAGCGGAAGGCTCCGGCTCGGCAGAGGGCTCATGGTCAGCAGAAGGCTCCGGCTCAGAAGAAGGCTCCGGCTCAGCAGAAGGCTCATGTTCGACAGAATCAGCAGAAGGCTCCGGCTCAGCCGAAGGTTCCGGTTCGACAGAAGGCTCATGTTCGGCAGAAGGCTCCGGCTCGGTAGAAGGTTCATGGTCAGCAGAAGCCTCATGATCAGCAGAGGGTTCCGGCTCGGCAGAAGGCTCATGGTCAGCAGAAGGCTCCGGCTCAGCGGAAGCCTCATGATCAGCAGAAGGTTCCGGCTCGGCAGAAGGTTCGTGATCAGCTGAGGGCTGCTGCTCAGCAGAAGGCTTCGACTCAGCAGAAGGCTTCGGCTCAGCGGAAGCCTCATGATCAGCAGAAGGCTCCGGCTCGGCAGAAGGCTCCGGCTCGGCAGAAGGTTCATGGTCAGCAGAAGCCTCATGATCAGCAGAAGGTTCCGGCTCGGCAGACGGTTCATGGTCAGCAGAAGCCTCATGATCAGCAGAAGGTTCCGGTTCAACAGAAGGTTCCGGCTCAGCAGAAGGCTCCGGCTCGGCGGAAGGCTCATGCTCGGCAGAAGGCTCATGTTCGGCGGAAGGCTCCGGCTCGGCGACAGCCTCCTCGTCCATCATCATGCTCTCCTCAGCGCCGCTGCCCTCAACCTCCAGCAGCTTACCTTGCCGGTCGGCCGTCTTCTCCGTTACGGGTAGCCACTCTGCGTTGGTGTCTACGACACCGTGGTGCATCTCGTCATCGGCCAGCGACGGCGGGTTGACGGGATCTTCCGGCACCTCGTTCATCTCTTGCTCGGGGCCTGGTGTGGTGACTGGGCCGGCCGCGTCGAACGCCTCGTTCTCCCACTCTGGCTCGATGCCCATTTGTTCTCCGAGCGCCAGCTTCTCCTTCAGGGTCAGTTCATGCTCCATGTCAGGCTCTGCGGAAACGGCCGGCTCTGGCTCGGGCTCAGCAGTTGTCTCGGGCTCCGGCTCAGGCTCAGCAGTTGCCTCAGGCTCAGGCTCAGCGGTGGCCTCTGGCTCTGGCTCCGGTTCAGCAGTGGCTTCAGGCTCCGGCTCCGCTGTAGCGTCCACGTGATCCATATGCTCCATATGCTCCTCATGATGGTCATGCATATGGTCAGCCGCCTTTGCCTCAGGCTCTGGCTCAGCAGTGGCCTCGGGCTCTGGCTCAGCAGTGGCCTTGGGCTCTGGCTCAGGCTCAGCGGTGGCCTCAGGCTCTGGCTCCGGTTCAGCAGTGGCTTCAGGCTCCGGCTCCGCTGTAGCGTCCACGTGATCCATATGCTCCATATGCTCCTCATGATGGTCATGCATATGGTTAGCCGCCTTTACCTCAGGCTCTGGCTCAGCAGTGGCCTCAGGCTCCGGCTCCGGCTCAGCAGTAGTTTCGGGCTCTGGCTCCGGCTCAGCAGTTGCCTCAGGCTCCGGCTCCGGCTCAGCAGTAGACTCAGGCTCGGGCTCAGTGTGAGCGTCGTGGTCGTGTGCGTGATCGTGATCGTGCTCATGGCCAGCGCTTGTCTCGGGCTCGGGCTCCGGCTCAGCAGTTGCCTCAGGCTCCGGCTCCGGCTCAGCAGTAGACTCAGGCTCGGGCTCAGCGTGAACGTCGTGGTCGTGTGCGTGATCGTGATCGTGCTCGTGGCCAGCGCTTGTCTCGGGCTCCGGCTCAGGCTCCGCCGTGGTTTCCATATGATCAGCGTGGTCCATGTGAGCATCGTGATGATCATGATGGTCGTGATCATGGTCATGACCAGCGCTCGTCTCGGGCTCCGGCTCAGGCTCAGCAGTGGCCTCAGGCTCCGGCTCGGGCTCAGCAGTCGTCTCTGGCTCGGGCTCAGCGTGGGCGTCGTGGCCGTGGCCGTGGTCGTGGTCGTGCTCGTGGTCGTGATCCGGGTGGCCATGCTCGTGGTGGTCGTTCTTCCACTCCTTGTCTGCCTCGAAGGTGGACTCCTTGTGCAGCACAGGCTCCAGCTCCGGCTCTGAAACACACCGAGGGCAGGCGTTAGCAGAGAGCACCGGGGCAGCCGTGCGATGAGACCGACATAACCAGCAACGCGCCGCACACTTAACGCCAATGCCTACTGCGAATTGCGAAATATGCAATGTAATTTGAACTGAGGTCAATGCAATAAGCATTTCCGTACCGGCAAAGCCGTCACTTTTCAAACCAAGTACCCGGCTGTGATTCTGGTTGCTGGGTGCGGCGGAGGTCGATGCGCAAAAGGCGCTTCCGGTGGGAGGCCGTTCTGGGAACGCACGACGCCGCCGGCGGGTAGCGGGAGGGGTGAGGGGGGCACCGTGTATGCGATACGTGCGTCAAATATAGCCGACTCGGCTCGACATTATTACTGCCGCGATACCAGGGTCGAACGGAAATGAGCCCGGTGATCAGTCTTCAGGGCTATCGAGCACGCCATCGAACTGAAAATAAATTCAGCGGCCGTATTTCTGCAACGGAAACAGGAAGTGTCGGAGCGTGACAGGCGAAACGTGACTGGCATTTGCATGCACCTCGCGCGGCGGGATGACACTCACCGGGGCCGTGGCAGGTCTTGTCGTCCTGACCCAGCTCCATGCCCTCGGGGCACGAGCAGGTGAACGTCATCAGGTTCTTGGAGAACATGCACTCGTGTGAGCAGCCCATGTTGTTCTCGGTGACGCACTTATCCTCCATCGCTGAGGAAAGGGCGACACCGTTACAGTGGAAAGTTACCACTCGCATGCATGTCAGCTAGATATTCGACGGAGTATTCTGCTGCACTGCGCCATTCTGTTGATATCATCGTTAACTCCACAGCACTCTGCAATTACGCTACTACGATATTTTTGCTGCATTTTGATACGTTAACTTTGAAAACTTGAGTTGCCGCTCTTACTTCTATACCCTCTAGTCAGCGCCAGCAGTGAATCAACGCGCATATGTATGAGTGCATGGCCAGGTCCATATTCAAAGTCAGAATCAGGCTACATCGCCCGCTGACTCGTCCAGCCGAACACTCACGTCTGACGGCGCTCTCGACCACCTGGACGTTGAGACTGCTCTCCGACTCGCCCGACTCAGGGCTGAAGAACTCGGCGACGCGCCGCTGCAGCCGCTCGCTGACATCCTCGGCAGAGCCCTGCGCCGGTTCCAGCTCGGTCACCAGGTCATAGGCGGCCACCACGCTGCCCTCCCTGGAGAGGGGCGGGGACGGGTCAGCGGGGGGCGTCTGGAGCGATCCGACGGCCGTCTGGACAGCCGGCGACACGTACACTTCCAGACGAGCCGGCTCCGCGCGCTACAAAACAGGATTGTTTCTGAGAACGGCCGTCACCGGGGGGCATCCAGCCGTCTGTCGACCGGCGGGCGTGGCCATCCAGTGCGCGATGAATTGCAGCGCGCCGCGACTGCATTTCCGTCTGGAAAATCAAGCCTTGCACGGCGGGAATTTTATGTACGGCTGTCGTAAACTTCCGGCGACCGTGACGCGGGCCGGCCTGCACCGTCGATTGACCGGCCACATGCCTCATAGGTCGCGGACAGATATCTCATAGCTCACCCACCGGCGCCCCATAGCCCGCCGACAGATGAACAACACACAGCGAGATGTGCACGGCTGCAGCGCGCGGCGCTCGCCGGAGAGAGGCTGCAGATGCGGGGAGAGGCCTCGATACTCACGTGAAGCCGGTGACCCTGGTAGTGATCCGTCCGAGGTCAGTGCCCTCGGGCCACTGGCCGACTGAGTAGGCGATGTCCATCTGAGGGCAGAGCGAGGAGAGAGGGGGTTAGACGGCTCGCTCCCAACACTCGGGGTCGGCGTGGATTATTGTCAGACGGCCGGTGTTTGGCTCCGGGATTTGCAGCCGTCTGCCCGGAAGGCGTGGGGGAGGCACAGGCGTCACCCAGACAGAAATGCAGAGTTGGTCACATATACCTGGTCCTGGCGGAATCGGGTGACCTATTGCATTGGAAACAAATAAACACCACCACCGGGAATATCCATTCTGCCGGAACTCATCAGCAATCCCTCCAGAGATGGTGTCGAACCATCAGCGCCGGCCGCGCGTCGGGCTCGGCATCCATTCAGGCGCCGCGTTTGGACGCCTCTCACGTCACCAATGGCGTCACGGGTCGGAGTGTGGGCGTCGGCGGCCGACGGACCCGGCCCGGCCGCGCCGCCGGCCACCGATGGGTACGTGCCCGACGGACCGAGCGGCGCCGTGCCCGCGCCGTGCCCGCGCCGTGCTGGGCCGGGCGGCACCCCCGGCCTTGGCTGTGTGACGTAGGACGGAGGCACCGGGGAGTGCTCAGCGGCGGCCGAGGCCGCAGCGGGCGTGCCCTGGACCCGACGGAGCTGCGCCACGTCCGCCAGCGAGCTGCAAACCGGGGGCACGACGGGGCGGAGGCTTCGGGTTGATGAAAGGGTACGTGTGGTTTGGATATTACGTTGCATGGGGGTCTACCGGGAGAAATAGCATGCGATGCAATAGCGGATTTGCCGATATAACGCCCCCAATCACCATACATGTAAAGCTAATAGCACTGATCTCGGATCTAACATCCTCTTTGATAACTTTTTTAGTAGCATTTTTTGTCTCGCGAGTACAAAATAACCCTTGCTATTAGCTGTATCCTCTTCCGGATGACTTACCGCGCCGTTTCCGTCGAGTAAGTGGATATGCGACGCGGTACCTGTAAGCTGAATGGCGCAGTTGATCGCTCAGCGGATGTCCCGAGTGGTCTGCTACTCTCGGGTCGGCTCTCATCTCACTTAGCATGCTCGCGACGCACCGGCATGGCAGGGCGTCAGCCCGACGGAAGAGCGCGGCCGACTCTGCCATTTACATAACACCCCGCTGTGCAGTGAACTCGTTATAGCCGGTATAAAGGCTTCCGGCGGCAACCCGGAAGGACAGCACCGGGAAGTTGCCGGAGACGTTTGGAAAGTTTCCGACGGCGACTGCGGACTTGTGTGTCGTGTTTGATCTGACTGGCTCGTGGTGAACCGACCTGTGAACGAGTTTGTTCCTTCCTGTATGCCACAGGTTGGCGACATATGAGGCGGGGAAGTTTGTTCGCGGAAGCACACGACGGCTTTCCGGCCTCTCCAAACGAACTTAAACCTTTGAGCCGGTGTTCAGTTGCTGCAATGTGTTTCATATGCACTTCTAATGCTCGTCATGTTTGTTATGAACGAGTGATGACATTGAAAGTCGCTATCAGTTTATCAACCAGGATGTCATTAGACGACACCAAGACTGCTGCAAACATTCCAGATGTTTAGTTGGGAATGCTACCGCTACATCGAATATCTCTGAGCAGTCGTGCAGAAGAAACATCGCAGAGCACTTACAAGACTGGCCACAAAAATGATGAAATATTTCGATTATTTTCCGGGGTTGCGAAACAGCTTCTGGAGGAAAATCCACCCGCAAAATGTTACCGCAAGTGGCATCGTCAAGTTTTACCCATACTATTTGCAACCTTATCATTCCCGGCATCTGGAACATTTTGTCGTGACGTTTATATGCAGTCATGCAAAAACTTGTGCTGACTTGGTAAATAGATCCATCGCCTGTCTGTGTCTGCGTCGGGCTCAGCCCGTTACCCTGGCCAGACATTTGGTGGTGCAGACCGGAGTGCTCGGCGGGTTTCGTGTCATTGGCCGCTTCCCGGCGGCCGGGCCAAGTGGCACATCAGCGCAGCGATGTATCCTCATTCCGGCTGACCGGCTGTGCTGCCGCGGCGGGTAGGAGATGAGAGCGGGGAGGTCGGGTGGCCTGCCATATAACCGTTTAACATCCTACGAATAAACTGACCAGCCAGCTGCCTACCCGCTCAATGAACTTATCAACCTTTGCAGCCAATCAAACCGGCTCCAGTCCTAACCCGTCAACCAATAAACCAACGCCTAACCACTCAACTTATCCTTTACCAATTGATGTTTATTCATTATTCAATTTAACCAGTCAGACAGCCGGCCAACCACCTACCCATCATCTGGCTGGCTGTTGAATTGAACCTCTAAGCCATCCACACACACACACACAACCAAGCGGCCTCTTGGCTGCCCATCCGCCCCACTATCCAACCACTCTGTTCGACCGGTAGCGGTACTTACCTCTCGCTCGATGTCTCGGGCCAGCTTTTTGTACTCCTTCGAGCCGGGGTCTTCCAAGGCGTCAGTAAACTCGGTGTCTAGTCGTAGTAATCCAGAGAAGGCGTTGGCAACTGAAATGCACACACATACAATCAGCTCAGTGACCGGCTAAGGTAGATGGAAAATGCGAATTGTGCATGTAATTAGGTAAGTAGTCGGCTTGGTAAACATGGGCAGCGTGAAACACTCGTATTTCCCGACTTCCATTGACAAGGAAACGGTGAGTCTCACAATTAACCGTCTTCATTCCAGCTAACAAGACAGACGAGGGTAATCTACCGTTACGAACAGTCTGAAAGCGTCCATTTCCCACTGTGTCCGCCGTCGCACTCAGCCGGCGCTGGGGTGTCCCAGTGTCCCGGCGGGGGTCACCTCTCGCGGCGCCGCACCTCTCAGGGCGCGCCGGGAGGGCCGGACAGGCCGGCGCGGCGGACAGGGTCACCGAAGGTCAGTCCGGCGGCGTGGGACGGCCGGCGCTCGCCGCTGCACTGATGGGGGCCGGTCAGGAAAGGTCAGCGGCGCGACGCCGGCGGCCGCACGACACGTGAGGATAGCGGCCGCCGTCCAGACAGGGGTGAATTGGGACACTGGAGGCGTGGGGGATAATGCCGGCCAGACAGGAATATTCGGACACTGCCTGGTGCGTGGGAAATAACAAACTGCCGTCTAGACTTGGCGCAACATGGGGATATAGGTAATGTAGGTAGCGTTATTTGGGGAGGACTAGGCTGGGTCATTGGCAATAAGGATTCTGATGCGGTGGGCGGGTGAGGCTGAAGTTTGGGCATGAGACATTACTTCTTTTCTTTAAATAGTGGTGGTTTTCCAACCAACTTTGACATTTGCTGGCTGGGGAAACTAGTTCAGACAAAAGTTCATTGTTGCTTTTCATATAATCGCCTTGGTCCATCCAAGATTACTTTACCACTCGTTCATCGCCCCTAGAGCTGAGAGCGGGATGCAAAGCGGAGCGGCCTTCAAGGATTATTTGATTGTTTCTAACTGATGGCTCGTGATCATCCGTTTGCTTCTGCCAATACAGTGACGCAATAGTTGCCTCTATCACAGCTATAGCGGCCCAGTAATGTTATCGTGGCGTCTGCACCAGCCCACCCGAGGCCACGCCCGCCCATTCATCCCACACGCCCCCACGACTTTCATAATGCCCGGCCGGGCGCTGCAGACGATTTACGACATGTCTGGTGGCCGTTGGGCAACTGAGAAAAGAATGTGGACTGGCTGCTGAACTGAATTCAGCGACCCGTAAGAAAAAGGTGACTGGGTGTGTTATGAATTGAGCTGCACACGTGGTATGCGAGATGCGCCCATTCATTCGAGTCGAGCTGTGGGGGATGTTCTTTTGTGGTTACCATGCAAATCCTGTTGGCAAGCGACTGAATTTCACAAGAAAGTAACGCCGTTGTAGCTCTGATACGTCCGCGGAGCCAGAGGGGTGCAGACGGATGATGAAGGACCTGGCCTGACATCTGGCGGCGGGTGGCGATACCAGGGCACCCTGGCGGCGGTCGGTCGAACTTACCAGGGTTTTCGACAGGTTCGAGGGAGGCCAGTGGTTGGTTCTTCTGCAGGTCAGCCGCCGAATCATCGTCGCCGCTGAATGTGCCAGCTGCGAACACAGAAGAGCGTCACAGAGTGAGACGGGTGGGGCATGCTCTACTAGCTGGAAGACATATTGGTACAAAAAGACAAACGTACGAAAACAGTGGAAATCGACGATCATATTCCCGCATCCACATTTATTTGCTATGCTATTTCTTGCACAACATTTAACCTGGCTGAGGCATTTAAAGGCGGTGGAATTTATGTTCTAATGTGAATGTTATTAGAACTGGATGTTCAGCAGTATCGAGACTACTCCTTTGCGAGCTGTATTGTCAGCAAGTGCGTACTGCGCGGCTTAGCAGTCAGCAGCCAAGACATTGAGGCAACCAGTTCGGAAGCAAGTTTCAGAAGAGCATAGCTTATACTTACTGGAGAGCAGCACGATGAAGACGAGGACGGCGAGGATGACGGCCAAGATGCCGGCCCAGCACAGCCAGCGCTGTTTGGTGTTGCCCTCGCGACCGCCCGGGTAGTACTTCTCGCCCCTGCGCACAGATGGCAGCACCGTCAGCACACAGTCGAGTAAGTGATGCGTGGAGGCGCCACAGTCACTGGAACAGCGCTACGGTACATAGTCGGTCCTGAGATGACGAACAAGGGTGAGAGGTGAGCAAGAGGTATATTTCGAATGTGAATAACAGCCCGGGATCGACAAGCGTTGGGAGTTCACAGGTCAACGATTTGAATGGCAGTAAATTGCGCCCTCAAGGCCGTTCAGCCTCCGGGAACGACCTGAGACCTGAGGACTTCCTGTTTACTCCTGAGGAGCGGGGGTTCAAGATGCTGCCGATAAAGCTCAACAGCACTCTGAAGCTATTATCGAATGACAAAACGCTGGGTATGAGGATTCAGATAACGCCAAGAATTCAGATAATGACAGAGACGGTGAAGACGGTGAACAGAGGGGCCAATGTTTGCGCCGTCTCTCAACAGCACCAATCGGCGGTCGCCGTTCACAAATTCACTAACCGCACCGTTCCGATTTACAGTGTGAGCCCCGATTGAGCCGCTCACGCCTGTGCAATATTTTGCAACCGGCTCTCAGGGCCAGAGCTATTGTGGGGTCCAGTTACGTTATTAAATACCTCCAGTGCAATGGGCGACCACTGAATGGTTAGAGGGCGCAGCACTCGGGGCTCATTCACCACTGGGTCAGCTGCAGTCTGGAGTGACTGTCCACTAGCCAGGTTTAAACGACGAAACATGGCGATCCGAGCGCCCACAACACCACTTTGCCTCCACCTACTTGCTACAACGACGGCCGTTACTTGGAAAACGCGCAATCATGCAGAAAATAACCACAACAACGCAATATTCTACCAGCATTACACTAATGTGCTACTTGAATGCTACGCTAGTTAGTCTGCTCTGCCCTACTGTGGAAAATCTTTGCGAGTTTGACTAGCCTGTTGTGCCGGGCCGAGCTATCTTGGCTGCAGTGAGTTGGCCCTGGGGCAAAATCCGCGGTCTGGAATGTACGAGGGCTCTGGGACCGGATGCGGTGATCTGGTGCACCCTCCGACTCCAGGACTCTACGGCTCCACACACTCCCCAATGGACTCAGCGACTCGACTGGACCCGGCAGGCAGTGATATTTGACTGATTGACCTCTACTGTAGCGGACTAGCATGTGCGGGCTCTGCCCCTGCTGACATTCTCTGCAACTCTCCCCACCGCTATTGCTACCGACAGGTGCCGTGTTGCCAAGCCGCTCCCGTCCATGGAGAGAAAGTCGCCAACGGAATGGATGGTCAGCAACCATTGACTGCACAACCTCTGCGGTGATGTCATGTCGATTTTCTGCGGGGTGTTATTAGTCCATTACTCTCTGCTGGGGTCGGTGTGCAGCTGACCGCGGTGCCGACCGGCATCGGTCCTGGGTGCGCTTCTCTGACTCGATCGGTTTTATCGACAAGTTGGAAACAATCTGTGATTGCAGGGTCCGTCGTGTCTATGAGCATACTACAGTTGCATGTACCTCTACGGTGCCTCTGTTACGGTGCCGAGCTCGGCGAATACATCACAGGGCTGGTGTGGGGGCTCACGGAGCCACGGCAATCATACCAGCGTCGGGCGACCTCCGCCAGGTGCTGCGGGTTCAGCGTCGGCAGACTCTCCCGCAGCGCCCGCTGCAGTCGCGGCCGGCTCTCCTCCGCTGCCGGTGCCGATGGCTCGCTGTTCCGCCGCCGGCCCAGTCCGGTCAGACCGCGCCGCAGCCGGACGGCCAGTCCGTCCGGCGCCCCCGTGTCTGTCCCAGTCCCCGGTCCCAAGTCCAGGCTCTGCCGGAGTCGGGCGGCGAGTCGACCACCAATTCCCGCTGATCCGTTGGCAGCTCCGTTGGCTGTGCCGTTCTCAGCGCGAGACTGAGGGTCCGCTGTCTCCGGTGCGGTCTTGGCTCCTCCACCGCTGAGAGTCCGTCGCAGGCGAGCAGTCATCTCGGCAGGATCGAAACCCTGCCGCAGTCGCTCCAACCAGCCGTTGGTGGGTTCGTTCTTGTCTCTGGCACCGGTCTCCGGATCCGCCTCCGGTGCTCCCGTCGGAGCCGGCGGTGAGTCGCCGGTGAGCCAGCCGCGGGCTCGTTTTCTGATATCCTCAGTTCGGGGCATCCAGGCGGGGACGGGGATTGTCAGCCTCAGTGAGCGGCGGCACTGGCGCTCCCCGGTCGGCGGTCGGCGCTGGATCTTGTGGGTCGGACACGGCGCCGAACAGTCTCCGGAGAGAGCCGCCGGCGTCAGCAGCACTCCGCGCTGACCGGGGGCGGCCGGGGCACGGCGCTGCGGCTGCGCCGGCCGACGCGGCGCCGCGCTGCTCCGGAAGTGCACCACCTCCTCCGGGTCGTCGATGGAGAGCTGCGCCGGCAGCGACGACCGCAAATCGCCGTCCAGGGAGCGCTCCTGGATGCAGTATACGCCTGGGGCGGGGGCGGCTCGGATCTGAGGAGCCCACTGGTCGGCCTGTATCCGCCATTCTGAGTGAGGAGGACTCCTCTCGGCGTCAGAGTGGGACGCACGTCCCGCGAACGGGTCTGATTTGAAGTAGGCAACACTTACGTCGTCCGTTGTGAACATGTCATCGTAGAAGTCCTTCGGTACGCTTGGAAAATGAGAGGCATGGTGTTAGTTTGGTCTATTAGATTAGTTGTTAGTCTGGGAGACGAATGTCATGGGTCAAACACGAGCACAAACATTGGGTTAGTTGTCGCTTCATCCCGAATTGCGTGATACAACCGGGTCGCATTCATTCAGAAATAACACGCACACCTGTATCACGTAAAAGAGGCGGTAGTTGGGACGATCCCCCGCCGTCAAAAACAATACTAACGACTACCTGTGCGTGCAGGCACGCATGCAATGATCACGCCGCGCTGACAACTGCATTACGCGCTCTGCAGACAGGCTGAGTGTTATATCTGATCCTCGACTGCACTGGGATTTTTAGTCTGTGTGTGTAGTCCAATATGGCTCGTTTTAGGAATCTCACGCTGGGTTTGATACGCGCAGAAGGAACAGGATGAAGAATGACCGGTTTCTACTGTGAAAAATAACGAAGTGCGTAGGACGCGAGATTTACTTGGAAAAGAGAAACGCATCGATCCGCTGCGAAACGATACGTTTGCCCGCGTTTACCACTATTGAGTAGGGCTGATAATCCCGGGACTTTTTGGCAATCCCGGGATCCCGGGATTTTAGAAATGCAATCCCGGGATATCCCGGGATCCCGGGATTGAGCAGTTTTTATTTTAACCTGTCTACAAAGCAGAATTTTCTTGCAATATCGTATGTACCGGGCTTCTCAAAAAAGTTAGACGATTTTATAACTAACGTATTGAAGGGTGTATCAGTGTAACAAAACATAATTGGGTATCACCTAAAAGCCTCATCAAAGACATTTCGTTTGAGGGGATTTCGATCCTCGGCAGTCGCCTTTCTGAGCCGCGCCGAGGTAATATTCGAGATGATTCCCTTTTTGCTCGATGCGCAGTTAAGCCCGGCGCAGCGCGACCTCTGCTACAGCACGACCCATGGAAAGCTGCAGACGGCACACCGCTGACTTCACTGCATCCTTATGATCTTCGGAACTTTTTGGGTGGTTTCGGTACACCTGGGACTTGAGGTGGTCCTATAGGAAAAAGTCCGGTGGGGTTACGTTCGGAGAATTCGCCGACCACGGGCGTGTCTCGAACCTCGAGATCACGCGCCGCCCGAGACGCTCCCACAGCCCCTCCCGTTTTTCTTTAGCGGTATTGGCGGGGCACCGTCTTGCTGGAACCATTGGATCTTAAGCGTTTCCGGATCTCTGCTCATCCTGCAATTGCAGAACCCTCCAAAACGTCGCCAGAGCCACCCGATATCGCTGACCATTGACAGTCTGAGTAGCGCATCTCTCACACGAGTGGTGTTCGCCGTGAGCTTTTGATTGGGTTTATGGCCGCCGCTGTGTTCCTTGAATTGCGTGAACCTATTGTTAACACTTCCTCGAGCCAGAAACTTGTCAAAAATGTGGAAAATTTTGTTTCAAGATGTTGCTCTCTTTGCCCTAAAGTGTTTGCGGATCTTCCGTGGTGTCGAACCGACCGACGTAGTCTGGGAAAGCATAATTTCACGAGTTTTGCTTTTACTTTCTAAGACCACGGCTTCATTTTTAAGCTCAAATCATGGTGTCATATAAATCTACGAAAAATTCTCCGTTTTTCCACGTGCATTGATTTTGCTTAAATGTTGTTAGGGGTCCTCTATTCGCAAAAGAAATCCGTCTAACTTTTTTGAGAAGCCCGGCGCATCCTTACCATCATAAACACAATACCAGGCATACACCTTCACCCCGAACAAATATAAGAGCATGAATGACATTGATCATTGTATTTCTTGTTTATATTTCGAGTCAGGATACAGTATGTAGACGTGCCTATGGATTGTGGTCGTCTGACCAGCAGCATGTCCTGGTCACATTCACTTGTTACGGTAGTAGCACTCGAGGAAGCAAAGTGCATCAACGACTTCGTCGCCGAGACTCGACCGCACTTTTGTGACGATATTCCCGACAGTGGAAAACACTCGTTCCGATTCAACGCTCGTAGGAACTATGCCCTTCAGCCAGTTGTAGGACAGCGCTACCATGCCTGTCCTTCCTGAGATAAGTAAATTTTCCAATTCTTTCCTTATGGCCTTCGTCATCATCAGAGAAGATTGCGAAAAGTTAATCCCAGACGGGATTAACTTAATGAATAATTATTAATTATTAATAGCACGTAATTAATAATTATTCACTTACGGTAACCATGCCCAGGGCGCCCGGCCAGCCTCATGGATCGTCCAGCCACGGGGCACTGACAGTAACTGAGCCACCAGACGTGCTCCCACAGTCACACAGAGAAGACGGCCGACCTCCTCCCACTCGATGGACTCGAATTCGATAGTCGGCATAGTATGTCATCGTGCAAAATGATCTGTTAAACCGAGTGCGCGAGGGACGTCGCGGGGAGCGAGAGATGAGCCGAGAGAGAGCTCGTCTCTCGCCACATTGTGAAGGCTGAGACGGTGTGAAACAATGTCAATTAGGTATATATGTAACCAATACTTGTGCATAACGACTTTGCACGGCGTAAGTAAGATCTTTGGACATAAAACTGCACTGTAATGCGTTGTTACTCACTTACCTTTTTTTTACATACCTACTATCAGCTACACTTTATGAACGATGTTTCTGTACGGAAAATATCGGGATCCCGAAATCCCGATGCTTCTAATCCCGGGATTCGGGATTAATACAATCCCGGGATTCCGGGATCCCGATCCCGGGATTATCAGCCCTACTATTGAGCAATGTTGGGAGGTGCTACCGAAGTTCAAAATAGAACAAAAATACAAGTGTCGACAACCCCGGACATAGTTTCCTCATTTATCTTCGCACGATCCTCTCCATTGGTTGTTTGTTTATCCGTCCACTGACACCGAGTGGGTACAGCCAGCGACAAATAAACAGTAACAGCAAATAAACGGTCCACGTCCACACGTAGGCAGCGCCAGACAAAGAGGCTGGCCGCCGCCGCCGCTGCCGCCTACCAATACGGACGTGTTTTTCAGCCCGGCGGACGGCGGCGCACACTCCCCTTCCCCTCGTCTGATTGGCGGGCCGCGGCGGCCGTAAAGAGTGTCTGGCATCTGCGGCACTCGACGTCAGGCGCCCCGGGCCGCGGCGGCAGCGGCGGTTCTGCGCACACTGCGGAGACTCTGCGGTCCGCGGCCAACGTACGGGGTTCTTGGACTGGCTAGAATCTGCGGTCTCAGGATCCGCCGAGACCGGACGGACCGCGCGGGGACCGGACGGACCGGGCCGGACCGACCGGAGAGACCGGTCCTCACGGTACGCCGGACCGGAGCTGACTCATCCTCCGACCACCCTCTACCGCTGGCTGACCGCCGTACCTGTTCGCGGTACACCGGTGCGTCTTCCCTCCCACCGCTCTGAGCCGGAGGCCAGTGCACCCGGCGCCCTCCGGCCTAACGGGACACGCCGCTGCACTCCGAGCGGGCACCCGTTCCCATGAATGAGTGGCCGGAGCTTGTCAGGCTATCAAAAAGTTGGCTAAATCGGCCATTACAAGCGCTCTTCATCATTTTAGTGAATGATCCTTATTATGATGGTATGTGCTAGACAATCGCTCGAAATATGGAGTTCGAATTTCGTCCATATTATGGACGAATGCAAGGTAAATGTGGGATTATTGGACTTGCAATGGTTTTTACTTTTAGTAGCTGCACCATCACGAAACTTTTCCTCGTCCTCCCGCCGTCTGTCCGTCCTCTTCTGCCTACCATCCTTTCATTATCGTTCTCCCCTCTACCTGCCCGTCCTCGCCTTCCTCTTTTCCGCCGGCCGTTCCATTTGTCCTCCCTCCACCTGCCTGTCCCCTCCGTCCGGTCCTCTCCTCCCCTCCGCTCCGCCGGGACCACTTTCTCCGTCGGTTCGCCGTCCACCGGTCCACAGGAGCTGGTCGACCTTGGCCACCGACCACCTGTCTGGACCGACCCGACTTATTGGGTCATCCCCGACACCCGGCGTGCGCGACCCGGGGTGTGACATCGCGGTCCGATGAGACTCACGAGCGTGATACTCACGACGTCACGGCTCGCTCTGAGCTAGGGAAGCTCTCCGGACGTCGGTCGTGTCCCATTGGGAGCGGAGCGTTTAGACGCCAGGTGCCTCCCGACGGCCGCCGACAGCCGTGACAGTCCCATCCGCCGTCTGTATACCTACTGGCCAGGTGGGCACCGCCAGTGGAAAGTTTCGGCGGAAAGAACTCATTTGCGAGGGATGTCGGATGGTATCGTTACACTTTGTCCCGTTCGCGCCGCTGTGTCAGTGAATTCAATCGGACATTCTTTGGAGGATGGGGAGCTGTGCCGGTTTTTTCAGAACGGTCTCCCATCTTTGGCAGCGCTCTCGGCTCCCGGTTTGGGTATGCGTCGAGCTCGAGTGCCGATCTCCTGTCACGAGTACTTTCTCGTATGGATGAGCACGTGACCGCTGGACCGCATAATCGATTTCGGTTCAGTGGGCTGGGCACGAGGAACCTAAGCCCACGTCGCCGCTGACGTGGTGGATCACAAATATTTCATTGTCCAATTTATATGCGTACTTCAGTTTATGCTTGAATGCTTACTGTCTTCGCTTAGCTAGGAATACCTAGATAATACCTGGTTGATCAAATATTTAAGCACCCGAACCTGGTAAATTGTCTTTCAACCAACTTTGAAGCTCGAATATCCCATCGTCATGCTGCATGACTTGAGATAGAGCACACAATGACACACCCGAGGCGTCGCATTACCTCAAATCTCCCAGAAAATGGTGTCAGCGATCAGCTAGATAGTACTCATGTGTAAACACAAAAACATTCGGTTGCTTATCTTCCGGTCAAGTAACGGTTTCGGGACAGGTAAAAGCGCAGGAGACATGGGTGCATCACATCCTACTCGCTGCGGTTCACAGGCTAATCAACGTAAGCCCTGACGAATGATGCTCGCTTTTCCTGTGATTTGCAATGTAACTCCACACATAATGCAGCAGACGTTGAGTACCGGGTGTCATCAAGGCTGTCGAGGATGAGTCATTCGAGTCACCCTCGGACGGAATCGGTGCAGTAAGGTAAAACTCGATGTCTGAGTATGTAGATTATAAAAATGTGAACTAGAAATCGAAATAAGTCTTACGTAATGAAATACAACTTTCGCTTTTGATCATAATTTCGTAAAGGCAGGATAATTGTGAAATGTTCTCGACTACAATTCGCGAGTGTCGTTCAGTCATAGAACATAGGCGTGTCGCGAATTCCAAATAAACTCAACGAAGGATCCCTGCTCCTCGAAATTTTACAGTCATGTCGCTTTTCAGATATACCGACTCCGGCATCGCGAATTTCCCATCTCTCCTATGACCTCATATTTCCATCCGACATCATCATCTGATTTTTCTTGTCTCCGACGGGAAACCAAGCCCAGGAAATCTCTCTGTGCCACCGCCATAACACCCCACCGCCGTCTACCATCCTAAGGTGACTCAGCGCCCGCCGAGTGCTGTGGGACCGCTCGGAACCCGGCCGGAGTCGCTCTCCGACCGGCCCCGCCGCTCCCATCTCGCCGCCGCCGTGCCGCCGTGACGTGGGCCGGCCGGGGGCGGTGCGCCGCTCCAGAACTGGACCGTTTTTGCCGGCCACGGGGAGGCGAGGCCAGCCGGTCTGCCGGGCGCGGCGGCGCGGCGGCGAGGCATTCGGCGCGGCGGTTAGTACGGTGGGGATGGACAGACCAAGTCTGGGTGGGCCGGGGGCCTCAGCATAGACGCCGCAGTGTGACCCAACGGTCGCAGGTGAAGAAACCAGGTGGCGAGTGGCGTCTGAGGTTTTTGCGGTAATTTTTCATTTATTCTGTTATTCTTGTGAAAGAAGTTACAGAATGAGGTAGCATATTAATGGCTGAATGGAAGAAAGAATAAATTTTCCATGAGGATGACTAAGACCCATTCCACTTACACTTTTTCATCGCTGATGATGAAAATTTCAGAAACCAAACACCGAACTGACATAAGTGATCTACGTCATGGGGTGAGTTATCGGGGTGCCCGCTCGGCCTCCACTCCTGCAGACCCACTGGGTCTGGCATTGGCGAACGCTTACTCAGCGCCGACCCCTGCTCCCGGGCGACCCTGACCCTGCGCCGGCGCCTGCTGAGTCGACAGGTCGTGTCGACGATGGCCGCCCTCCGATCTCGCACGGTTTGGGCTGGGCGTGACCCGGGGACACGGCCTCCAACGGGCGCCGTTCAGCTATGGAGCGCGGCGACACGCACGCGCCGGGACGTAGGTCGAGCATGCAACCGACGTCAGGGGTGGTTAACAGTGTTCCACAGAATACCACATTAAGTCGAGGTGGTATACAGGAGGCAAGAGCATGAAACAGTCATGAGAATGACGTGGTTGGAGGTGACGAAGGGAAGAGTGAGCGTGAATGCGCCGGACCCTGGACATACGACACATGTATGTTCGTTTGCAGGTGTTTTTCGTGCGCCCCGTCACGGCCGGTGAGTCAGCAGTGTACAAACAATCAGCTTGTGGGCTCACGGACAGAGGAAGGTGACGGATGCAACCTGCGTCAACCCGCTCAGCTCGATCGATAGGAGGAGGTATGATCGTAAACGTCAGGAACGACGTGATCGTAAACAGGATTTGATGACTCTGACTCGCTGTCCTGCAGGGTTTTTACTCGATGGTAGCCTTGGTGAGCACTGATCCAAAACAGTACTTGCAACCACAGGAGAGACCTCCCGCAGTCCGCAAACAACCCTTTGCTAGCAGCCAGACCAGCGATGGACCCTCCCACATCTATCCCTCAACCACGCGATATCGCAGTACTCACCCTCCTATGAACTTGCGGTGCGTGTTGCCGCCGGGCATGGCGTCGCCGCTATCGTGGTAGGTAATGTCGATGACGGCGTCCTTGCCGTTCTTGATGCCGTTCTTCTTGTCCATGGTGACGAGCTCGAGGTCGACGGCGGCCTGTTCGCGCTGGGTGGCGCTGGTCGGCCGCTCGCCCTCGCTCTCCAGGTCCGAGGCGCGCTCCGACGAGTGGTCCGACGACGAGCTGGCCGCCGGGCGCTTCTCGTCGTCCTCGAACACGGGGTTGTCGAACCCCTGCACGACCGTGTCCTCACCCTTCTCCGACATGGTGGAGAAGCGGGTGTCCGTGGGCGCGACGAGAGGTCCTGGCTGGTCTCACCCGAACAAGGGTCCTGTCGAAAGAGAAATTTAGGTAAGTTTGTGGCGAAATAGACGAGGTTTTGATGACAATGCAGGCCACGATGGGTTCTGGGTTTATATCTAATCTTCAGCTTGTAAATAACCAGTTTGTTGTTAACACCTCGATCTTCCTGCATCACATAATGTTCGCATCACACAGCTTAATTTCTTCTCAACTTGTTTGAACACATCATAAGTGTCTTAGTCTCGCCTGGCGTGAAGTTGATGAAATTCCACGCCACTAATGCCTTGTCGCTGACAATTTTAGGTGTCAGATTTACGCCGGGTGAAATTGTCCCGTTTCAGCCTCGTGTACCGGGATTAAGACCAACCCGTGGATAAGCAACTGTCGGCCATCCTTCGGACCTCACGTCCGCGAAACAGCAAATGACATCGAACATCGGCTGGCTCACGAGGACCCCGGTCGTGAGGGTATGTTTGTCGTGTCAAACAATGGCCACCGCACCCAGCCGTGTCGTGGCACGTGCAGTGCGGATGGCACGAGCTGCGAGCGGGTGAAGGCCAACAAATATCAACCCCTGCAGGGATGTCCGACGGGATGTCCCTCAATTATCTGAAGGGAGCACCATTTTCATCCTTCACCTCTACACTAAACGATTAGCTTGCTTTGACGTTGTAGGGAAAGGGTTATGTTGGTTCATATTAGTTATTTACTGTTTGGATTTATCCAATACGGCGCCGGCAGTTCCAAGGATCCCCGAGATCGTGACGCTCTAAGGCTAAATAATGAGCGCTGCGCTGCGCGTTTTGCCCGTCTCGTTTTTCTGCACGCCGGTGAGACGGATGCGCTGCGCCGGGCTGCCCGCTGTGCAGCCGGGTTGTTTGTTCCCAGCCGCGAGCTGCGAGTCATCCGCCTCTGTTGCCGACCCCCGAGCGGTCGGGGTGCTCCACGACCGCAACGGCTGTCCGGCGACGGGCTGGGTGCAGCCGCGCACAGAGCCGGGAGCGCTGACCCTGGCGGTGCCAGTCGCCGACCGACCGAGGCGCCTGAGCGTATACATGACATTCAGCGACGACGGCCGCGGCCGGGCCGATCTGGAGCGGCGATCGCGAACAGACCCACTCTCGCTCGCTCTCGCGCCGTCCGCATCGCGCACGACGCGCGGAGAAAACTCGGCCCTCGGCGGACGAGTGCACAACGGCGGCAGCGGGGGTGATGGACAGGGTGTTCGGTTCTCGTGGACGGGCGGCCGCTGCAGTCGTCTCCATGTCACTGGTAACGGCCGGCGCGAGAGCTGCCGTCCCCAGGTGCATGCATGATGAATCAGTCACGCGCCTGACCGCATGATGACCCCTCTCAGTTCCTAGAGCTGCCAGATCCTGACAATGGGCTGCCAAATGACCAGGAGGATGGCACGGCATTTCATTTTTCCTTTGCAAGTTTTGCAACACCAGGTAGTGATCGGTATTCATCTACCCGGGCAGGGGAGCAGAGATGACGTCGAAGAGTTTCGAATGCAAATCGCGTATATCACGAGACCAACTTTCATAAAACCAAATCCATGATGGTCATGGGACCACCCGACCCACTGTCAGATGTCACATGACATACCTACCGCCCCCGCCCCGCCCCCGCCAAACGGCCGGCGGTCGGTCTCTGGCGCGGATGGCGGTTGGAGGCAGACGCGGCGCGGTACGGCTTTCACTGCAGCTGGTCCGGCGGCGGCGGCGGATCGGACTCGGGCTGACCTTGGTCAAAGTCAGATGGCCGGCGCAGCGCGCGGCACCGTCCGCTGAGCTGGACAGAGGGATCGTCCTGGTGCCTCAGTACTCTACGACCCTGGAGGCCGCACGATCTCGCAAGATACCTCAGCGGCCGCTGCAGAAAGTCGGATGAACGAGCGGAGTGAGAGGAAAGGAATGTGCGTCGCAGAGAAACTCGCCGCGCATCGCGGGAGTTATTACTCGGGGAGTCACTTTGTTTCGTGGGTAGACGATGGATTTGTTTGTTGATTCATCGTTTTTGTTGCGTCTTTCAGTCGTCGGGATGGGATATTTCTCAGGAGACGAAATAGTTGGGCGGGCTGGGAGCGGCGTTGCTTACGCCGCAATGCAAATAAGTCATTAAAATTGCCCAGCCTTACACAGATACTTTCACGTCATGTCATGGTAACAGCATGGCACGTGAAGTCAGCTCAACTGATGCTCAGAAGGCATGCATTACAGACGCAACAGATAAGCATATATTTGCCTGGCCGTAAATATGCACACGACCTGAGGAGCTAGCTGACAGTCATCGCGATTTGCGCAATAGAGGCCGTTCCACCCTGGCGGGGCTTCGGTAGCGGGGACGATGGATGAGGACGCTCCGCTCCATGTGGTAACACATATCGCAATCGACGGGCTCGTGTCTTTATGAGATCGAATCGTCAATCAGTTTCTGCTTAAAACGAACAAGCATGGTGAAAAGCCGCGCACCATTAGCCCTCTGAGGATGTGTGAGGCCCTGACTAGTGACTATAGCCCCGCGGGGCCCCACTGGCCGTGGACGTGTTATGTTACATAACGAACCGCACATCCATGCTGCGGGACCGGGACCGGCGTGGTACCGGTGTCTTCCGCGCCCGGCACGGAGTCCCTCCCCCTTCCCCGATCGTCATCGGCGCCTTCTCCGCCCACCACTGGCGCTCCTATGACGTCACGATGACGATGACGTCACGGATGATGTCATTACGTGGGCATCCGCTATGGCTCGCTGCTGTGATCGAGCTGGTTTTTACGGAGAGCGGGTGACGGTCCCATGCTCGTTACGGCGATCTGGTCACGCAAACTGGAGGACGGAGCTGATTCAACTCAGGCGAAATGACACGGTGATTCCCATAGTAATTGGATTTGTGCCTCGGAGGTGGATGATAATATTCATTTTTCAGTTTAGTGATATTTACTCATAAGCGTGGGAACTATAGTTACCCTGACAATGTATTTGCAAAATCTGCGAGACCTTTGCTCTTTTTTAGAGACAGAAACCTAATTTTTCAGTAAACGTGCATTGTGTGCGCACTCGTGTACTAAAATGTGCACCAAGATATCTGTTTTCGGCCAAAATTAAGAGTTTTATATTATAGGATTAAATTGGACTTACTCCACAAGAGAATCGTTTTCGGTCGGAGCTTTCGACATGTATTACATGTCCTCTTCAGCGAAGGTCGGTAATCGGGGCGAAAATAAAACGTTCGGGTCGAATCGAATCGCACAAGATGTCGGTGAGCTGCGCAGAGTTATTTCAGGCCGCTTGAATTATAAAATAAGCAAGCCTGAAACACGTGACGACAATAAGAGTACACTCAATGAGAAAGTCTACCAAAAAACACGAACGCATACCACACTAATAAAATCCTAAAAAATATAGAAATCAATACATACTATCTCGGTACAGAAATATAAAACGTTATACATACCTATAAATACCACAAAAGTTAAAAACTACAAAGATGCTAAAGCAGGTGGGGTACAAAAGTGTAAAGAGATCAATATAAAAAACACTATCACACGATATAAATGTTTAACACACTATAAAACTACTGGCAAACACGACGAATTATTGGCAGCCAGCGGTCTTGCAGCAGCGCACCTGAGTTTCTGTTCACATTCGCATCATTAGGCGACACCAAGACGGCCTCCCGCCGTCCCACAGTCCGGATGTACGCCGACTCGAGCAGCAGTCGCATCTGGTAGTGGCTGGCTCGATTTAGTACCTTGACCTCATCGAAGGCAGGTGAACAATCCCTGTGAGCACTGAAGGCCGATGCGTTGGCTCTCGAGCGAACAGATCCAGTCCAGCTCTCCCGGTGTTCTCTGACTCTGGTTCCCAGCTCACGGTCTGTCTCGCCGATGTAGACCACAGGATCACCGTCAACTTGGCAGGAGCACTCGATCTTGTAGACCACGTTGCTCTCCTGCAGCTTCGGCAAGTGGTGCTTGGCTTTACTGCAGAGCAATGATCCGATGGTCAGCGACGGCTTGGAGACCAGCTGGATGCCGATCTTGCTGGCTTCCCGCTTGAGCTGGTAAAAACAGGAGCCAGCGAACGGGACTGACACTCTGACAGGCGCAGCTGGTGAGGTCGAGCTTGGTGGTGACGGTAGAGCCCTGGCCTTCAGTCTGAGATGCGCTTGCGCTTTCTGGATGGTGGACTCGATGAATGGGAGCGGGTAGCCATGCTGACGGAACTTGCGGCGTATAAAGTCGAACTCCTGCTGGCGGGTTTTGATGGTCGTGCAGTAGCGGATGACGGCGAGACAGACCGTGAGCTGGGAACCAGAGTCAGAGAACACCGGGAGAGCTGGACTGGAGCTGTTCGCTCGAGAGCCAACGCATCGGCCTTCAGTGCTCACAGGGATTGTTCACCTGCCTTCGATGAGGTCAAGGTACTAAATCGAGCCAGCCACTACCAGATGCGACTGCTGCTCGAGTCGGCGTACATCCGGACTGTGGGACGGCGGGAGGCCGTCTTGGTGTCGCCTAATGATGCGAATGTGAACAGAAACTCAGGTGCGCTGCTGCAAGACCGCTGGCTGCCAATAATTCGTCGTGTTTGCCAGTAGTTTTATAGTGTGTTAAACATTTATATCGTGTGATAGTGTTTTTTATATTGATCTCTTTACACTTTTGTACCCCACCTGCTTTAGCATCTTTGTAGTTTTTAACTTTTGTGGTATTTATAGGTATGTATAACGTTTTATATTTCTGTACCGAGATAGTATGTATTGATTTCTATATTTTTTTAGGATTTTTACGAGCGAGCGAGCGCGGCGAGCGAAGTGAGTCTTTTCAATATAACGGAAAAATCTCAGAATGAGCGGCCCGGCCCGGCCCGGCCCGGCCCGGCCTGTAACGCTTTTGATAGGCTTATATCTCAGCAACCGCTGGACCGATTGGCCTGCGGTCTTTTTTGTTGGGTAGCCCCATCCCTTCTACCCCGTAATTGACTACTTTTCATACATCTCAGTGACCGTCGTGGCACGTGCCACGTGAAAAGTCAAGGGTGTTCAAGCTGTTTTGCAAAAGTAGTGATTTTGAGAGGCTCATATCTCAGCAGCCGCTTGGGCGATTAACTTGCGGTAATTTTTGTAGGGTAGCTGCATCCCTTCTACCCAAAATAGGATACTCTCGATGCATGTGGGTCACCCCCAGTGCACGTGCAAAATACAACAATAAGAGGTGCCAAATTTGTTCCCATTTCAGTAACTCGGTAATTACTGGGGCGATTTCGCTGAAACTTGGCATACAGGTAGGCACCCACCAGGCAATGCATTCCCATGTGTTGCGGTTAGGGTGCTAACGCACGTGCGCACGTGCAGGGGGCGTTTCCAGATCTCGAGAACGGCTGGGCCGATTGCGCTCAAATTTGGTACACGGTTGGGGACCGGTTAGTAGGGTGCCGTGCAAAAGTCATTTTGGACCCCGTTTGCACGTGCGCACGTGCAGAATGCCGCTTCCAGATCTCAGGAACGGCTGGGCCGATTGCGTTCAAATTTGGCACACCGCTAGCAACCAGTTAGAAGGGTGCTTTGCGCAACCGTTGGAAGCACCCTCTCGCCCTTCTGCGCGTGCAGGGCTCACTATCTCGCTCGCTCGTTCTTCGCCCAAAAGGCGTTTTACTGGTATTAGTGTGGTATGCGTTCGTGTTTTTTGGTAGACTTTCTCATTGAGTGTACTCTTATTGTCGTCACGTGTTTCAGGCTTGCTTATTTTATAATTCAAGCGGCCTGAAATAACTCTGCGCAGCTCACCGACATCTTGTGCGATTCGATTCGACCCGAACGTTTTATTTTCGCCCCGATTACCGACCTTCGCTGAAGAGGACATGTAATACATGTCGAAAGCTCCGACCGAAAACGATTCTCTTGTGGAGTAAGTCCAATTTAATCCTATAATATCTATTTGCTCTCCACACTAACATGTCTCTAAGTCTATTAAGAGTTTTGTTATAGCTCAACCACATCATCGTAAATATGGCATGGTATAGGTAATCCTCGTATGTACTTTAGATATATGTCGATGCACTTTCCATATACTATATAGAGGTATATTTTGCCGTCCATGACCTTCGCCCGTAGAAGCTGATTTATCTTCACCTAAAAACTACTAACCCGGTTATGAATTATGAACAGCCATGGAAAGTGACAGCCCGATAAACACCAGATAAGACCAGTATTTCAGTGAGGTCAACCGTCCCATTTCTGACGGTAATTCTGTCGACGTGGCGTGTCCCGTCTAAACGCCCGTCTGATCCCTGTGAGCCCACCTCGGACCCATTCAGATGTTCTGCCCATATCCTTCAGCCTCAGCGAGCGGTGTTAGGAACTATCGGGCTGTCAGGCACCTCCCCTCACCGGTCAGCCCACACACCGTGCCGGGCTGGCGGCGAGGTCACACTCGGGGTCAGACAGAAGGCCACGCATAGAGCCTGTCGAGCCGACACGGAATGGAACGGGATGGAATGAGACGAAACTGAAAGAGATGATGGGTTGGAATGGAACAGGACAAGGTTAGAAACAGGAAGGAGTGAAGGAGGAATGGGATGGCATAGGACGAGTCGACTGGGATATTGTTAGGAGGAACCAGGTTGAACGAGAAGGAACGAAGTATAGATGGAGAACTGGCGGCCGAATTGAGACGAGCGGAGCTAAAACAAGGTGTGTGAGACGTAACGATATGAACCCGTAGTGACGGGATAGGATGAAACGAGACAGACGGCGGGAAAGGGTGAGACATCTCGATGGCTTGTGTCTGAAGAGAAGCGGCTCTGTCTGATGCCGTGAGACGGGCCTTTCATCTGCGCTCGCGCGTGAGGGAGCCGTCTCTGAGCGGGCCTCCGGGGAGAGATTCTCTCTCAGTGGATTCGCCCAGGCGGAATATCTCTCTCGTGATGCCATGAGAGCGGGCGGGACGACCCGTGGTGACCTTGTGGAACGAGGGGGAAGCCAAGATAGGATTGCGAAACCGATTAGCTCGCTAAGGAGGATGACGAGAAAAACGCGACCTTCTCTGGCGAGACGTTATTCTGATAGCCCTCTCCGGTTTTACGTACCAAACTTTGTCCTCCAGCGGGTAAATGTTTCTTCATTCAGCAGCATTGATGCCCTGTGGTGGTGGGGCAATGGTCGTCATCAGCGAGTAATGGTCACTGGACACCGGCCACTGGTCACTCGCAGTGGCGGATCTACGTTGGGGCAAAATGGGCAATTGCCCCCCTAAACGGAAAACCTCTGGGCAAACATATCTTTTTGCCCCCCCTAAAAAAACTACAACTTGGATACTAAAAATATGGTGTTTGAAAAGAAAATGTGAAATAAATGGAGGAAATAAATGGTATCGGTGAGGATTAGTGATGAGTTCGGTGGGGATTAGTGATGGGTAAACAATGTGGCAGTCAGACGCTGTGAAATGTGAAGTAAAGCTGCGCTGGTGGTAGCTGTAACATGGCAGGCGACATGGGTGTCGATTTGTATACCTTTGGGGGTGCTGCAGCACCCCCAATGCTCAAATGAGCACCCCCAATGGTTTTCCGGGCACCCCCGAATGTTCCAGTTAGCACCCCCAATGATTTTGTCCCTCAATAACTCCCACTAACTCTGCTTGAAGAAAATAATTGGTTCTGCAGTCTTTCACTACTAAAACTAAAACAATTACACAACTTGCAATGCATGAAATAAAGATGTAAAGAAAAGAAAAGTTAGTTTTAAGAAGAAGGGCGAAAAAACGGTAAGTTGCAAAGACACTGGTGTGGGTCCGTCGTACACGGGTGTCGGACCCTTAGAGCTGCTGGCGCGTACCCTTTACAAGCCGGCAGGGGGCTCCAGAGACCGGCGATGGGCCCTCAGAGGCCGACAAAGGGCCATCAAAGGCCGGTGGTACCTTAAGAAACCCTGTGGGGTCGTCTTTAGAGACCGGCACGGACTCAGCGCCGATGGGGCCCTCAGAGTAGCCGGTGTGGGGCCTTCAAATGTCACCGGTGGGTGGCCGTCACATGCGCACTTGTGGGGCCTTTAGAAGCTACGATGTTGGGCCCCCAGAGCCGCCGATATAGGGCCTTAAGAGGCACTAGTGTGGGGCCCTCAGATATGGCAATGTGGGGCCCTCGGAGCCGCCGGTGTGGAGGGTTCACAGTCGCCGGTGACGGCCCTCACAGGCGCCGTTGTGGGGGCTCTCAGAGACACTGGTTTAGGGCCATCACAGGCGCGCGTGGGGCCCTCAGAACTGCTGTTACGGAACGGACCCTTCATAGGCCGACAAGAAGATATTAAGAGGTCACCGGTGCCTTCAGGAGCCTTGTGGGGTTCTCAGAAACTGGTATGGTGCGCTCAGACGCCGCTGGGATCCTCCGAGTCACCTGTGTGGGATCGTCAGGGTCGCTGGTAACTGACAAGGGCCCTCAGAACCGCCCATGTAGGGTTTTTAAAGCCATTGGTGTAGGGCCTCAGAGCTAGGGGTGTGTGGCCCTTAGAGACGCCGGTGTGGCGCTCAGGGGCGCCGGTGAGGGCCCTCACAGTCGCCGTTATAGGGGCCCTCAGAGAAATGGGTGTGGGCCGTGGGGCCATTATAGGCGGGTGTGCAGCTCCTACATAGAGCTGGCCCCCTATAGGCCGGTTAGGACCCCCAGAGGCCGGCAAGTGGGCCTCAGAGGCTGGCTTAGGGCCCTTATGGAGATCTTAATGTTGGCACTTGTGGGCCCATGAGGTGTTCTTACGAGCCCTGTGGGGCCCTACTTAGTCCAAATATGGCCAACGTGGACCCTCAGCGGCCAATTGGCGCCGCAGGGCCCCTCAGGCCCGAATAACCCGAGGGGCCCCTGAACCTGATGGGGGGGGGGCATGTGCCTCACGGGCCCACCTGGCTACGCCACTGACTGGAAAATCGTAAACCCATAAATATCGAAATGCGATCACCTGTCATTATCAGAGATTATTGTGATCGTCTGATTACCGCCAGAGCTTCGTAGCTACCGTTCCCTCCGCGCAATATCCGCTCCTGCGGACCGCAGGGGCTGCTGCACCGGTGCTAATCGCCGTCATCGGTTACTGTCGCCTTATTACCGAGGTGCCGGGGCTGCAACCAGCTGCCGGCAAATGTACGACTTTTTTCGAAAACATATTTATGTAATAAGGTAGCCAAGTACCTACCAGGACGAGCAGAATGATGCTGAAGAACGTTCAATCTTTGTCCATAGCGCCGGTGAGCTATTCTCTAACTATCTCCCGGAGTCAGGGTGGCTGCAAATTTTTTTTTTTGCGCTGCCCTGGCTTGGCCGGACTGACAAAAATGTAAAAAATCAAAAAAAAAATCCCGAAATCCGAGGAGAAAAGTAGGGGTAGCTCTTTTTTTTTTGTTCCTAAGACTGGACGTTTGAAATTCTCGCCGACTTGCCTGGCGGCGCAATGTTTGCCCCCCCTAAACTCAAATCCTAGATCCGCCACTGGTCACTCGGCGGTCAGTGTCGGTCGGACGAGGCCTGGGAGGCCGATGACGTGTCCCGGGCTCGTGGTGGGGTTTTCTCACACTCTGGCCGTGTGAGATGGGCGTGGCGACCCCATAAACGTGCCGCCTCGCCCCGGGCGGAGGTGTGCCAAGCACTGAGACAGTGCGTCCCTCGGATAACGGTCGCTCCCCTTCGGTATCCGTCCTTTCCCTTCAGCTGGGTATCCAGTGCTACCAGTCTGGTAGCGTTGATCATGTTTGGCCCATAACTCGTCCCGTTATGTTGCATATTCTCGCTTATCATATCTCCATTCAACACTCCTTGCCTTTTCACTTGTCCAAAGCCCAGGGCCCAGGATTTAGTCAGACCTTGAATCAAGAGCAGTGCGATAAATACCATCTCATAACTGTCTTATTTGGTAGGGGAGGTCTCCTTGAATGCTGCGTGTTTTCGTCAACATTTCATCTTGACGCGTCCTTCGACCTTGTTGCTGACCCTGACCTACCCTGGTTCGTGGGACAGCCGAGGCTGAGACGTGCTGGGGCGCGCCGGCGAGCATGCTGTCACTAATTGGATGCCCCTACAGGGTCTCCGGAAGCCCCAGAGTGCCAGGGCAGCCAGCCCGGCGTCACGAGGACACCACGCGCCCGACGCGATGGCTGGACTGTGCACCTGGCAGCTCGAAGCTGACAGCCAGCTGGTTTTATGCAGCTGGCATAGCGCGTCGGTACGGGATTTGCTGGAAACTGCGTTTGGCAAGCTATCCTGTAAGACACCGAGGCTGCTGGAGTCTGAAAGTTTTGTGTCAGTGAGTGAGACGGGACATGATCTGCTCCTCTGACCATAAAGAGCCCCACACTCCCATCGTGCCCCGCCAGCAGGTGTGCACAGGTGACTGACCGCGGTCGGACACATTAAACCACCCTGCGGGCCGCCGTTGACCCCAGCTGGCCGGGACTGGTGATAGTGATCTCTCATTAACGCGGCCAGGTGGCGGCCCGGTGGCCACTAGAGCAGACGGGGCCGGGTGGCCGCCGCAGGGGGTCAGTTACGTCACACACGACCGGTCTCTTTGCAGCCTGTTGCCGGACGGACGGCCTGAGCAGTGGTTCTCGGGAGTTTACAGAGCCGTGGTTCGCCGAATGCGGTGACGCCGGCCGGCCCATGCCACCGTGCCTCTGATGCCCGCGCGGCGTCTCAGAGTTCCCCGCCGGAGCTGACACACGACCTGCATTAGTCGCGCTCACCAGCAGTGCATTCTTTCAGTGCATCAGCATTGGTCGGTTGTGCTAGCTCCTGAATAGTTATAGCTCGGGCACTTCCAGAAACCGAGTTATAATCTGGAAGGCATTTCCGGTTGACGTGCTCGACCATAGGAGGCTGTTTATGGGGTGACGGCTGCCGAAGGGAGTGATTGGAGGAGGGGGTGGGCGGACGTGTGGGAGGGGGTTGGCACACGCGCGGTATGGGGTACGGGTGAGGTGACGCATGCTGCTGGCTCGGGCAGTCTCAGCCACTCACGTCATGAATGGAGGCTGGTGTTTGAGATGACGAATGGCGCCGAATGGCCAGCCATACGTTGGTTCGGCTAGCTGATCGCGTGTGAATGCACTGAAAACAATTTAACCCAAGGCCCGCGAGTAAACCGGTGTTTTGCGGGTACCCCTATCCGCAACCATTTTTAACCACCCTCCCAGGAGTACCTACAGTAAGGTCCCATTGCAGTGTAGTCGTCCCTGCTCTCAGCGGACTTGTTCGCTGACAGCGGTTATATCCGCTCAGAGCAAGTACGACTACACCGCAATGGGACCTAGCACTACTCCTGGGAGGGTGGTTAAAAATGGTTGCGGATAGGGGTACCCGTAAAACACCGGTTTACTCGCCAGCCTTGGGTTAAATTGTTTTCAGTGTGGGCGCGAGACAGTGTTACGCGGCAGGCAATGCGCTTTCGCCGGTGTTTGATCAAACTCGTCAGTGTTGTGTGAGTTGAGAGTGAAAGAGAAGAGGCAAGAGGAAGAAAGGAGAGGAGGGAGAGAGATCGCCGTCTGTTACTCATCTTTTCTGTCAAGGAGTGACTTGCGAATATGAAGAGATGTGCAATGACGGGGCTGGGATATCGTTTTCATGTGTTATCCTGCTATTGAATAACACTGATCATAGGGATGCCAGCTTTGTTGAATAATTTCTCATATAGTGACGAAAATTGTTTGTCGATTACATTCGGGATAACTATCATGCGCCGTCGGGTACCTAAAATATGACTCATGTGACACCGACCGGTTTCGGTGATAAGCGAATATAGCCGTGAATTCGTGAACCTGGTATCGAGCTACCGGTCCTCGATCTGTCGTGTTTTGTAGCGTGCCCACCACAGTTTTTACAGAAGCTGTAAAAATGCGGTAGCTAAATCATAAATGTTTAAGCTGGTTATAAAGCACGATTACTGCCTTCATTTCCCGAATGGTGCACGTTGCTGTGGCTTCGACTGAAACGCAGAGAGGTTCAACGATCTCCAGTCAATCGTATGTGTGGATTACCTTGAATTTCATGTAAGCGAATATTCGTACACCTTATCACGGATAAATGAAGCTTTGCATTTTGTTCACTTCGAGTGCTCATTCCCTGACTTAATTACATGCACTAAATTCTCTATCGACAAAGTATCGATACTCGATAGTGACTGTCAGGTACGTCGCGCGCTGCCCGCCCGTCTATTCCGCTCTTCGTGCGCTGCAATCTGCTGGTGTGCCGGTAGTGATCAGCGCCCATCCATCGCTGCTGGCATGCCGCTCTCTGACCTTACGCAGACCGGCTCTGCAGCGTGCCAGCGGAGGTCCCAGCGAGCAGAGGCCACCGGAGGTCAGCGACGCCGCGCTGCACTGCCGAGAAACCCGGCTGCACGCGAGGCTCCCACCCTGCCACTGCCGGGCACGCTGGGTTCTGATGGACCCATGGCTGGCCCAAGTGGCAGTGGCCTTCCGGTCAGCGCTGAGGCCGACCGTGACGACAGACGCTATGGGCGGAAGGCACTATCTTCCTGATCAGTATTCGAACTTGTTGCAGGGCGAGGTCGGTTCGCCGTCGTTCGATGAACTTGGCTGTCAGTATTCAGCATTACAGCTCCAAGACAGCAGAGTTTCACCGTATACGACATAAAGGGGGTTAAAAACACTCCTTGAGTAGCCAGTGCCGCTGACTATTCGCCGCGCCGGATGGAATGGGCGTGCCCAAGCTGTAAAGCCGACCTCCTTGCCGGCCTTGTGACTCCGGCAGTCGCAGTGAGAGGTGGTTTACCTGCTCTCGGCCGATTTGCGCAGTTTATGGAAGCTGTGATCGGTGGCGAGATAAGATGATCGAGTGATTGATAAGTCATGTTGCCCCATGCGTTGTGAAAAGAGCTTGGGGAAATGTCCGTAGAGCATGAAAGCGAGTAAGCTTTCCCTTTCATGCTTTAGACGTTACGGCTGTTGTGGTTTGGCTGGCTCGACAACATACGCCTCAGTGCGTGGCTGGTTTCTTGCAACAACCTCGTTCCTTGTTAATCATGAGCTATGATATTAACGCTAGGTTTTCCGCTGTGATAGCGATGGTGACAGTGTTTACCGCGGCAGTGCCAAACACTTAGTGACAGTGACAGGGCCATGGCGGCAGCGATGTTGGATTCTTCTAGGACGGTACACACCGACAGCTGTTGTAGCATGAACTGCTGGAAATCCAGTTCGGTTTCTCCGGCGACTTTCCAGTCGGGTCCGACACTGGTCGGACATCCCCAGCTGCCGGCCGGCGCGGCGGTGTAAAGCACGCGCGCCATCACCAGTCGGCCGTGACAATACCGTGACGCCGCCGTGACGCCGCCGTGACGCCGGGCTGCCGGCCGTGGCGGCGCGCAGGACAAATACCGCACACGCAGTCGGCCGGTGGAACGCCGCCAACCATCCGGGTAAGCGGCGTTTACCTGGCCGAGATCTGGCCGGGTACAGAGAGGCCCCAGAGGCCGTGTGTGCGCACGATTTGCCGCGTCTGGGCAGTTGTTCCATGGACTGAGAACAGCGTTGCAGCGGCGCGGGCCGGTCGCTTACCGCGCCGCCGACTGAGTTTGGACCAGCGGAATGTGACGGCCGACACCGCCGGCCGCGCTCCGCTGGTGCTCACAACCAGAACAAAGGGTATTCTGCGGACCAAGACCTTGTCAAGGGCGCGCCGGGTATAACAAGGAATTGTCCCGAGCGACACACGGGAGCACGGTAGTCAACACAGGAAACGGGCCGGCCCGCGAAATGACAAGCCGTATCCAGCATTGTGTGCAGTTTAGTGTTGTTTGGCAAACACCGTTCTTTGTACGGGTTGGAACGACCTTTTGCAACCGGTGCTGAGCTAATCAAAATGGCAATGCATCTGGAACATGGACCGTGCAGTCGAGAACAATCGTGGTGGTAAACACGACAAGAAGCATTGTCGCACGATTGACTAGGTCACCCTAGTGGATCGGCTGACATGGGCCGTTATGAGAATAAAGACAAACATAAACGGCGCACACAGTTGTGTTACTCGTCAGTGTAAACGGGCGCCTTCCTTCGGCACAGGACTGTTTTGTCTTCGTCACAAGGCGACACACACACAAACACACACATACAGCACCTGCCTCCGTCTCCGTCAGTTGCTATTCCGACCCGGGGGGGGGGGGGAGACGGGGAGAGGGCGGGAGCGGGCGGGGGACAGAGGGAGTGACAAAGGAGTCCGGAAAGCGCGACAGGTGGCCCGCGCACTTCCCGTCTCCGGAGGGGGAGGGGGTATTAACGAGCACTTTGCTGACTCGGCGACGGCGCCTCGCGGCACGACCAAGGCAAGGCCGAGGTCAGATGAGGTCGGCGGCAGAGCGGGGCCCGGGAAGGTCAGACACGATCTGGGCCGGCGCGGCGGCGGGAGAGGAACTCTGGAGGTGGAGAGAGGGCTGGCGGTGGCGGAACCCGGGAGGGTCGAGAGCGCGGAAACCGAGAGGGTCGAGAGTGGCGGCTGCAGGTGGCTGTTGGCAGACAGTGGTGAGAGGTTTGGAGGTGGCCGATTCTCAACACTCTCACGCCAGGGAAAACTGACTGTCATGACAGCTTCACTTTCCGTGAGTCATGGCGAGGCATCAATCAAAAAGCCCCGAGTCGACACATGCCAATAAAACGAGAATGACAGCGAATTCAGGCCAGCTGTTAGGTGTGATATGGTCTCTACCCGCAGAGGGTTATCCTTTATTTGAATGAGTTGTGTCCTGTCGGATTTCTTATTCCGTCATCATCGATAAACAAAAATGCATTTGCTGTGTTAGTCAATCATGACGGGCGTGGTGAATAACTAAAATCGCAACAAACTTCATTAGTTGGCTTCTGCAGAGGGCACGTGACATCATCTCCGGCGGGACCCGGGCTGACGTGACTGAGACTGACGTGACTGACGTACCGGAGATGTTTCGCAGGATCCGGTGATTTATTGACGTTCGTGTGACGTCCAACTGAGTGGCGGTGACCGCGCAAAAATGTCAGTCTTACAACGGTGGTCTCGTGGGAAATACAACCAGTATACCAGAGGCATCAAGCATACCTAAGCTTGTGGTAAACTAATCAATTATTTCAGTTGAGATACTCGCTAGTCGCTGACACGTCATTAGAGATTATTACCTTATATGATTCGTCAGTAACGCTGCGATGCGTGCTACACAGTGTTAACAAGCACTGATAACATTATTTAGTAGCTTTGACACACGAACGTTCAGGAACAAAAGGGTGCGTATGCTCTACCTCGGTGAGAATGACGGAGAACATATTCCGCATCCTTTCTCGGTACTTCACCCGGGTCCAACTAATGATTCAAGGCCACCTGGCATAACTGGGATATCGAGAAGCTGAGATACCGACCATCAATCACGGGTTCTGCCGGCGCTGAGACCGCAGATCGGGCGGGCCTCAGTTCAGGGCCGTCCCCGGCCGGCGCACAGCCGGAGACTGCAGCGCCGACCAGGCCGCTAACACCGGAGACGCCGACGCAGCATGACTCACGAGCACATGGCCGGCTGGCCAGCGGCGGTGGGGGGCCGGCCGGACGGAGTCGCCTCAGCCCCTCACACCGGACACTGCCTGTTCAGCGGCCCATCCTGCGCCCTTGGACAGTGCACGGGGCACCATCGTGCGCTGGTCACGTGCCCCACGACAGCTGCCAGACGTGGAGGCACGTGACTTTAGCAGCCAGGGGTAGCTCGAGTGGTGGACGGGCCGAGTATCAACTATGGCGACCGGACTGCAGCCATGCACAGATCCACTGCACATGAGTATGACGTTCAGCGAGCATTGCCCACAACACAGTAGTGTGTGCAGGATGGGCTAGTCTATGCAGATCGTTTCCCAAAAGGCCACCGCCACTGAGTCAGCGAGGCCGCACGTACCGCTGGTGGCCGAGGAGTTTCGTAACGCGCCGCCTGTTCGGCCCATTCTATCATAGGGGCGTGGCTGGCTTTACGACCGCTGCTTGGGAGACCTTGAACCAAACGGCTGCGTGCTGGCGGCGGTCTCCGGGTCCGCCCCGAGGCCGTTTACCAGTCACTTGGTGCGGGGGATAATGTGGACGTTAAACAGCACGCCGTTCGCCTGGGCGTAAGCACGATACTGTCTTCAGACGGTTCGGCAAACAGGAAAGGCCGTCGGCGACAGTCGCTAAACGGTCGGTGCGTGTTCAAACACGGCGAAACCCGGGTACAGGCGGGCTGCTTTCCGTCTCCTGTTGGCCGACTCTTGGCTAGGTCAAGGAGACCATGGCTGGTCGTGGAAACCCACGCATCCGTCGAGAAAGAGAGAGAGAGAGAGAGAGAGAGAGAGAGAGAGGCGTTACATCCGGAGCCGTCTCTTTCTTACCACCACCCTCTTACCACCACCTCTCTCTCTCTCTCTCTCTCTCTCTCTCTCTCTCTCTCTCTCTCTCTCTCTCTCTCTCTCTCTCTCTCTCTCTCTCTCTCTCTCTCCCCCTCCCGTCTGGTTCTCTGGAAATGAGTAGCCTGTGCCAACTCGGTCAGTCGTCTAATAGGCCGGTTCTCTACATGCATAGGTAGTGCTAGTCGTTTCGGAAAGTTAAACACGAGCACCGGACTGGCACGAAAGGAGACCGTGAGCAGAATGCTGCCCAGGACGGGATCAAAATCACGCTGAATCTGGCTCAAAAGCACTGGCAGGAAATAGTGCAGCGTTGGCTCAACCATGCATGGTATCTTTATCCGTCGAAGTTCATCTGAACTCGGCCCTGGAGAGGTTTGCAACTCAACGTCTGGCACGCTTACCCGTCATCCGTCGTTGGACAGGACCAGTCGTTGACTAAATAAGACCCACTGAGGGATGTTTACAATGGCGTACTCGCCATCTCCGGTGCCTGCCGAGCGGAGTACTCTGCAGGGTCGACCGGGGGATGTTGGGAAATCGGGCTCACATTCCGAGCGAGGTCGGCTGGTGGTCGCCGACAGGTTCTGGCCGCGCCGCCGCCTCTGCCCCCCGGCTGCTCCCTCACCTTGACGGACAGAGTGCGCCTCTGTCCCAGGCCGGCGCCGTCCCGGTACGGCATCCCCTCGCCGGACTTTTTTTGTGCCACTCTGAGGAGCCACCGTGAAATTGTCCATAGGACAGGAGAAAGTAATGGCTAGGGAATTATACGGTAGGGGAAAGGCACGAATCTGTGAGAATGTCTGGGAAGTTTTCTCATTTTCGGAAAGTAGTGTCCTGGCGGCGCTTTTGAACATGTCCCATTTGCGTGTGACGGTTTGACCTTCGATTTCAATGAGGAGGGTCTTCCACGGCCACAGGTCAGAAATAGGTCACAAAGATAGGAAATGTCAGAGAACTGGATACGTATTTATAGCTTACACACGTATGACAAGGAGTTTATGACAATATAGCGCTTGCATTTTTGTCTTGTTTTGTGACAAGTGGGATAAAAACTTCGAGCTTCACAGAGCATACTCATCACACAATGAACAATGCCTGATATAAGCAAAATTTCCGGTTACGAAACGAACTATTTTGACTAACAAGCGCACCATGAAACCTGACAAAGCAAGGAAGCGTGCATGTGAGACCAGATTCCAGCAGAAAGAACGAAGATTAACCATACCTTGTCGAAAGGTCACTCAAAGAACACAATCACCTTCACCTTGAGATCCTACTTCGATACCCGAATTCTCCGAATCTCGGCCTAACGAGAAATCCCCAGAATTGGCGGCAGCGGCGGCCAGCCGGACGTCATCGGCGTCAGTGCGAGACCACCTGAGTGTCGGAGGACGTCATCTAATGAGCCGATGTTCGACCACGAAGGCCACTGGAGGCGACAGTTACCTATCCGCGGCGGGGCGGTCCCTTCGAGCCGCGCCTCGGGTCGTCCTCGCCGCCAATGTTCTCATCCGGGCCAACGGCTACTAACCGCTACCCACGCCCTTCGCCCTTCGCTCGCCACCTGCAGCTCGCACTCTCCAGAGCTGCAGCCGGGCGCTGGTGGGTGTGAGCCGACTGCTGAGGACCCAGCCGACCGTGTTTGGTGAGATGTCGACGTGTTAGGTTCGATCCCGTGACCGTACCGGTCCAGTGCTACGGTACACAGCCGGCAAGGTCGAACCGCTCGGTCAGCATGCAGATTTGTGGAACGGTCACAAGACTGTCGATGTATGCACACCGTGGACCAGTGGACCTTGAAGAGGTGTGCGCAATGCTCGCGACCTTCCGATTCTGCGTAGTCGATGGAAAATGGTATTCAGAGGTGGCAAATCGTATGCCATTCGGATGAGAGAGGTTGCAAAAGCCTACCTCTCACTTTTGCGTCCCACCTTTTCTCCCGTTTTAGCCCCGCTCTGCTCTGGCTCGCCCTGCTCTCCGTCCCTCTCTCCTCTCCCCAGTTTCACGTGACACATCGACCTCCGGCGGCGACCCGACTGGAGCCGACCCTGACCTAGCTGATGGAGCTGATCGGACCCGGCCCTTTGAGGACGCGGAGCCGTCGCTCGGTGTCCCGCTGGGACTGTGGATGGGGCCGATCGGTCCCACTGGCCCACCCGGACCCGGCCGCCGCTCCAAACGGACCACATGAGGCCACGCGAGCCCCGGAGCCGCGCTTTCCCAGCGAGAGCTCGCCCACGCAGCCCACGCGCTGTCGTTTTATAATCACTCAGACGGAGAAGACTCGATAGCTGCTGTCATGAACACGAAACGTGATTTTTCCTTAAATTTCAATGACATCGACGCTAGAGCGATTACGGAAATCGGACAACGTCTGACCTTCGAAGTAAGAGTGAGACGGGCTCTTCATTCGAGTACTACAGTCAACTTCCCGCGGCGAACGTTTCCTTTCAACTTCAAGGACAGCCAATTCAGCTGTATATTCACCTCCGTACGCAATTATGGCACCTTTGTGGACCGCGGCGGCGCCGGAGATTCCACCGGTACGCCGCGGGGCACAGCTACCAACAAGGGCGGCGCTCGGAGGCCGCCGCTGTCGAGAGGCCACTCTATTGAGTCTCATGGCCACAGTTCTTCAGCGCGAGTCACGTACGTGACTTTGATCGCCTGTTCTCTTTCAGGGTCCAGGCACATCCCCGGTTACAACACGTGGCAGCCGTGAGGAGGGTTAAACCAGCGCCGGCGGCGGTCCGCCGATTAATGACTATCGAACAGGCAAAAGATGGTCGGCTCCCAGCGGCGGCCCCATAGGGACTGAGGTAAATATCCTTCAGCGCGATGACCAAATGACCCTAGTGGAGGCGAAAAGTTTGCCTTGACCGATGCGATAATCATCGATAGATAATTGATAAAAGAATTAAGGAACAATATATATTTTCTGATATAATGAAATATTAGCATGTCACGATGCATATGTTGTTTTTACTGCCGATATCATGGAGAAAATATTAAGACGGACCCATTATCGGATGCTTGTCGGACACCCAGCCGGGGCGGCGCGTGCGTCAGCTGCCGGCCGGCTCTGAGGAGGGAACGTCATTTCCTGTGGGCGGCAGGGAGCGGCACCCTGGTCCCCCGCGGACCGTGTCGGTTTCTCCCGAGCAGAGGCGCATGTATAATACTGACCTACTCTTTCCAGAAGCAATTAGCGGCGTAAACGCTGAGCGGCTTATTCCCCTGGAATGGAAATGTGGGCCGGAATTGCCATGCGAAAAACCAAACACAGAGCCGGATCCAATGTCCGAGCGACAAGACGTGCATAGGTGACAAAACAATAGTAGGATACTGGGAAACTTAACGTGACAGGTTTGTTAGAAACTGGGAAGGTAATCCCAAAATAATGAAAGGTAGATGCAACTACGCGACATCAGGAGTCTCATCTCGCGCATGGAGGCATCGCTAGAGTCACTTAACGCATGGTTCTGCGCACACGCCCTGAAAGTCAACGCTTCTAAAACTCAACTGATGGTATTCGGTAGCCGACAAAACCTACGTAACCTGCCTCGCTTCAAAATCTCTTTCCGTGACGCTGAGCTCCTGCCGTGCGCGCAGGTGGGAAACCTGGGTGTTGTATTCGACGGCGCACTCACCTGGGAAGCACACGTGGCCGAGCTGAGCCGTCGCTGCATGGGCGTACTGATCGGCCTCTCCCACGCACGACACTGCCTCCCAGACGGAATCCTCAAAACGATCGTGACTGCACTCGTCATCTCGCGCGTCCAGTACTGCCTCACTGTATATGGAAATGGCTCCCAGAAAAACTTCGACCGACTTCAAAAAATTCTAAACTTTGCGGCACGGGTCATATTCGGCCGCCGGAAATTCGATCACGTCTCTGGCCTCCGCGATTCACTCGGATGGATGCCTCCGAAAGCTATGGCCGATGTTAAAACCATGGTAACTGCGCAGAAAATAATAAGCAACGGCGAGCCCGAAGCACTAGCTGCCATCTTCACGAATAACAGTGACGCGCGAGAGAGGTCCACCCGGCAGGACCACCTTTTCCACCTTCCACGCTCGCGGCTCGAGACTGGCAAGCGACGATTCGGCTACCGGGCCGCGGCGCTACTAAACAGTCTGCCTCCCGGTGTCATCGAACAGCGCCCCGCCCCATTCGCCCGTGCGGCCAAGGCTGCAGTCTGTCCGGCGATGGCGACCGCCCGACGATGACCCGTGTCAGGGGAAGGAGGTGCGACATCCGTGTGCGGTGTGCTGTCTTGAATCGTCCGTTTGTATATAGAGAGAGCGAATGTCCAGCGATTGAATCTGTATGCCTGTGTTTCTTGTCCCCGCATGTTTTTGTTTGTGCCCGACTCAGACTCTGGACTGTAATCGCCACGCCCCGCGTGGATTGTCCATGAAGGTAATACAATACAATACAATACGCTGTACGCATTGCACTGCAGGGAGGTAAATCGGGAATCACCATGAATAGAAAACCATGTCACAGATAAGTTGGTATGTGTAATAACAGTAAACCGTGAAACTAACGCCGACTGCTACCAAGATGATCTCAGCTTTGTTCCTTGACGGTTAAGGGTTCCACTGAAATCTGCATGCTTTCTAGAAAGAATACGAAATTAAGATTCTGAATTGTTACTGTATTTTAGGCCCGGCTCAATACAACAGGACTGTGATCATAATAATTGCAGGCGAAAGTTTACTTGATTATCCAGATAATATCCGTATTTCCAGGTGTTACAAAAACCATGAGCTCAGGCATGCGAGTTCCTAATTCGTAAATAGGTATCTAGGTACTTACAATCAGCCCTCAACATAAGAGAGAAAGCCAAACAGACTGAGATTTGAGGCCGGTGGATTGAGGAATGAAGATGATTACTCTTTGATGGCATTCTTTGCAAGCTTTCACGATGCATGTGCATGTGTACCATCAAGCTTGTGCGGTCATTAAAGGTCCATGCATGCACATTGAGTGCCACCGGCAGTTTCTCAATGATTGATGCCGGAATGTGCTGAATTATGCCTCTGGCTGTGGCAGAACGCGTCAACGCCGGATCGAGAACAGCTCGGAGCCACCGCAGCCGACATGAGCCAACCCCGTGGAGCCGCCTCCCACGGGAACCAGCGGGTAACCACCAGCTCGTTGGCGGTGCCTTTAGGGACGCTGGAGTAAGACTCTCGCGTGTGGAGGCACTTGACCGTGTGAGTTTGCACTGAGAGGGTGACAACACAGTTGCCATCGAATTATGAATATGAAGAGATTTGGCGGCTACGCTGTGAACATATTTGATCAAATAACTTTGAGTGTTCGCCAAATTCCTTTTCGACATTGACCGACTTTCCATCGCTTTCATAGCCAGCCAGACGTAACGGCGGAATCGCCGAACAGCCATGGCCGATTCCAGTTTACGAGTGAGCCCTCTCAGCTGGTTGGCTCGTTGACTTTCGGAAGCTCGGTTCTCACTCCCAGCCGTTTATAACTCTGTTCATGAGCCACCCGCGCCGCCATCGTGCATTGGCCGCGCCTCGTCCACGGGAGATGAGGGGCGTGTGCAGGGCTAAAAATCCCGGCCAGAGCTCAGCGCCGCGCGCGCCGCGACTGGTGTCAGGCCGCGGAGAAAGTGGCGGCGGCAGGCGGGGTCGTCGCCGCCGACCGAGCCCGATGGAGGTCATGGAGAGACGCCGAGACACGCGCCCGCCCGGCCCGCCGGACATGGCGGCTGATGGCCCGCCGGGTCCGCTGCCACACCCGGGGAGGTGTAGGGACTGACCGGCTGCGGCTACAGACAGCCGCCGGGAGTTTGCCGTCACCCTGGGCTGGTCGCCGCTCCGGTCACCTTTCGCCATTCGCCTGAGAAAACCCCGCCGGTCGCCGCCCCCGCCTGGGAGACCTTGCTGGTCAGAGGGGACCACGGCCCGATTCCCGAGAAGGCCGGTTAGTGCCCCCAGGGGTCGACCGGCCAGTCACCAAGTTTGGTGGATATGACGACATGCCACAGGTTCGGCATTTGCGGAGGTAGTTCACGGCCAGACCCATAAAACTAGGCGCGGCACCATGTTGGGCGGTGATTCAACTCCCACGCGAGCGTTGGCGCTCGTTTTCACAAGTCGTGATGAGGTGAGACCCAACCGAGGTTCTGCTATAGAGTTAGAATCAGCTGAGAACTCGAACCCAGCTTAGCGCTCATAGCCTGTTGGGGACATTTTTCAATTTCGCCGAAGCCGAGAAAGCCATTCAAATGCCGCATTTGAAACGTTGAAACCCCCAAGTCGATAATTCTCAGACACCTAAATCACAGAGAAGCCGAGAAGTCAGCTCGACTAGAAACCTCACAGCGCTTGTAACTGCGACTCGAGATTTGTGCGTCCCGACAATGTGGACGTTTTTATGCGTTCGGCCTCTTCTGGGACACGCAGTCTCCGGCGCATTCCAGCGTCGTCGACCTAATTTTACCGCTGTGAGCATCATCCTCGCCGTGGTGACCTCTCCCCCGGCTCGCTCTCTCCATCCATCATCTTCAGGCGGCGCTCGCCGCTCATGCACCCGCCTGTTGTTTGGCTCAGTCGCGGCTCCAATCAGGCTGTAGTGCTGTGGCTATGCTCGTAATTCGAGCCTCAGGGCTGTGATCAGGTCCGATAGGCACTTCTTTGCCCTCGGGCACGCAGATTGAAGGTTTTGACTGAATTCCAGTTGGTCAGAATGGTGCATAGTGAAGGTTCGGTTTCAGGAAATTCTGTCATGGAGTGGTTAATCGAAATGATCAGCTGCAGTTGAGCTAAATATGTCAAGTAGAAGCATAGGCAGAGCTCGTAAGGCCGTCAACCCAGCACTGAACAAATGACGCTGGCCCGTTGTCTATTTGGGGCGGCACTTGCGCTCCAAATTGATGGCTTCTCTGACACGACACGGCCCACTGGCCCACTCTCAGGGTCTCGGGGCAGTTTCCATGTCATAAGACGACGTTTCTGCCGAACGAGAGAAAACGGAAGCGCTCTGTTCTCCCGCGACAGCCCAGAGAGAGCAGGAAGTACACCTTTCACACCAATTACCCTGCGCGTGAGCCGTCTAGTTGTAGCTATATCGGAGACATGACAAAAGCACGCTCCGGATGTCAGACTAAGGCCGTGTCCATGAAGGAGCTGGATAAAAAGGGCTCCATAAAAGCACGATGTGGCCGTGATCCTGTCACCACGCCGAGTTCACGGATTTACCATTTGCGTAATTGACTGCTCCATAAAACTGGAATAAATATGACGGTTCTTAGCGTGAGCCAAGTGGATATGTAACTTACTTAGAGCCGCTGAGACCAAATAGGAAAGTCACGTCTGCCCGCGATGGGAGCGTCGCAGCGCACGTCTCTGCGCATGTTTGGTAACCGGTCGCGACCCGTCCGGTGTGACTTATCGCCGGTGAGGGGCTCGGACCACTCCACAAAACGTGTCCCACCGGCCCGGCGCCGGCTGGACACCTCCAGTCCGCTCACAATGGACGGAGAGCTCCGATTAGCTCACCACCCCGCTCACCACGGCGCGGCGGGCTGGCCCGCTAGTGCTGGCAGTGGCGGAAGGGGGAAGGCGACCCCATGAGGACAAGAGCGGGGATGGGCGATGGCGACGGAGGGGCGGTCTGGCCCAGAGGTTGGCCGGTTACGTGCTTCCCGCGTCCCGCGCCGGCCGCAGTGGATCACCGAGCCCCGCCCATTTGGCCGGCCCGGTCCTCTGCCAGTCCACTGCTCCATTGTGCGCTGGGCGCGGGACGGCCCAGACGCCGGCGGCGGCGCGAATCGAGCTCGCCGCTGACTCGGCACCGGCCGGCGGAATGCCCGCCGCTGGTCGTAGAGGCAATTACGGCGCACATTAGCCGGCCGCGCGGCTAACCTTGACGCATGGACGGGCGGGCGCGGCGCCGATCGCGGCCGCGGCGCCGGCGCTAACCTTCGCTGCCGGATACCGCGCCCGGTGAGAGCCGGCGATGGCTTCACGGCGCGCCGGGAACGCCGCGCCGCGCCGCCAACGCCGTACCGCGCCGGACGCCGCTAATAGGCGCGGCCGTTTGCGATCCTTCACGGCGCGGCCGAGGCTTCCTGTCGGCTGCGACAGCTGGCCTCGCGCAGCCGGGCGGAAAGCTGAGCGATACTCGGGAGAGACTTCCTGCTAGGATCGGCGACAGGTCGGAAAGTGGGGTCATCGAGGACTTCCTGCCGGCTCCGTGACGGTCTTATGGACCGGCTGAATCAGCCCGGCAGACGCGCCAGGAAGTGTCCGTTTCTCCTGGCGCTAACTGGCCGGACAGGTGTGGGTGTGCGCGCTGTGCGGTATGACGACAGCCGGACGGGTGGAGAGCGCCGCGGCTGACCACGCGAAAGTCGCCGTTTTGGAGAAACTGCTCACATCCTGTATTCGTGTCCGTCGACGTTGTTTGGTGACCACGTCACATGAGAGCGGCATGACCCGGGGTAGTGCGGAAAAATCCAGTCATCCATCACGGGGCGCCGTTGCGTTCGGGAGTCTCCCTTCTCTCCCGTAAAGGTCTCGCTGGCGGCGGTTTGGCAGAAGACTCACCACTGTCACCAGGCAGGCTTCTGTCCCAGCGCGATACCGATTCGGCAGCCACACCCAGACCATACACCTGAAGGCTGTCTCGCGCAAATAAAAAACAACATCGACAACAGAAGGCTCAGACCGGACAGCAAGGTCGCTGACGCGGTCTGTGCCCACCTGGTAGGAGCGGGCCGTGATATATTGTCCCCCAGCAGCCCCCGGACTCCGGGAGAGCCCCGGTATCCGGGCTGCTCGGACGGCCTGGGAGCGCGGAGCCCGGCGCGGCGCGCGGCGCTCGCCAAGGCCGCGCTCGGCCGCCGGCGCTGCCGTGCGATCGTATGCAGCCGGCCGCGGGAGGAGCTGCTCGCTCGACCGGCCCTGGCGCCACCTTTACCACCTATCAATCACGTCATCAGAGCACCGCGCACGCTCGCCGACCTCTCGGCTATGTAAATTGCAGCGCCTCTGCATCTCGGGCCCCTCGTGCATACTCGACCCGGGTGGGTAGGGAGTCTTGCACAGCAATCAACCGCTCGCCGGAATCGAACTCCGATCAGCCTCAATATCGCAGCCAGCTCTCGATTCCCAGGTGATTCTGCATACTTGCGTTACGCGCTGCTGGAGTTTAGAATCGCCATCTCCATGCTTCAGTTAAAACAAGGTCGCTCAGACGATTGGCGCAGGGTGAAAGTGGTCGAGCGTGTCATCGTATAGTGGACTGCGAGAAATCGAGCACGGGACCGACCAGGGGAAAAGCTGAAATCGTTACGCTTCGTTATCGCTTCGATAGTCTACCAAGAATACTCTGCGTGAGTCTAGAGATTCATTTCATGCATCGACTGTCTAAAAATGTGCATACAAAGTCTGTGACCTCGGCATGCACATGTGCATAAATATGGAGTTCTATCCGAATATGCGTCTGTTCTGCCAAAGTTAGCTCATACCCGCGATGGCGGCGCAAGGCATGTATCACAGCTAGCCGACCAGAGCGGCCGCTTCGTGCGCGCTCCATCCCTGAACGCTGTCCCGAGGCGACGATAAATGCTAATCGCCAGTGCACGCGAGGCGGCTGGAGTCTCCTCTCCGCTCCGGGCATCCCGGCCGGGGCGCCGCGAGCTCCCCTCCCCTGCTGCGCCGGTGCAGACTCCTCTGCAGCCAGTGCGGCGCCCGGCCGGCCGGCTGCCCGCGCTCAGCGACGGGATGTGCGTTATGTAACCTGGCTAAATAACATTTAGGCGAGGTTCATCCGTCACATTTTTGGTATCTGGAATTCGCACAAAAGCTCATGTAGCTGTTCGGCAGGATTGAGCTCAACGAGTAATGTCTCGTATATCTATATCTTTATTTGCTTAGTGATCCAGATTGTGTTAAGATCGGTTGTGCAAATCGCCATTTCCTTTTTTAACCTAGAATTGATAAAGAAGCAGCAAAGAAAGCTGGCACGGGGAAAATCAACATTCAGCTTTTCGGATAGTTTTGCATTCACAGTGCTTTCACAGATGGCACGATGTCTATAAATAGGTAAAAATTCCTATACATATATAAATTTTTAATTTAAAGACATGATTTACAAGTCTGAGAGGCAACCTGGCATTGACGACTTCATCATTATCAAAGTCATGCTTATAATATAAAATTATTCATATAATCCGCATTGCGCCATTGGCTTCATACGTCATACAAAAACATCACCAGGGGCTTCTCACGTCTGGCCTGAGCCGCGACTGCGTCTTACACCACGGGGATCTAAGCCGGTCCGACTGGCACATATCCCGTCCGGCATCGATTTCTGAAGCAGCACGAGCGCCGCCCGCCAAACAGAGCCGCTCGCCGCGGTCCCAGCGAGCTCCGGTAACGGTGGGAGAGCCCACGGTCGGCACTGGGTCCCCCGGAGGGGCCTCGGGCCGGAGTGGTAAAACATTGGCTGCATGGAGCAGAGTACCGCCTGACACTGGTCTCCGCGCTCCTCGCGCGAGAGTCTCTGCAGAGGAGAGCTGTTCCGATCGTGGGCCGCGTGAGAGCGCGGACGAGGATCCCTACCTCTCTCCCCGTCGGTCTCAGAGGTCCGGTCAGCCGTCCCGTGAGAGGAGTCCCCAGCCTGGTGCAGGCGCCGAGCTCAGCCCACACAAACGATGGAATTTTATTATTGTGCACCAGGCCCTTATTGTGGTCAACAATGGGCGAAAGGGAAAGGCGTTTTGATGTATCGGATACAGGGATCGCAGACGGCGGCCTTCTGCGCGCAGAAAACGCTGACATGGCTCGGCGTAGCAAATGAAAGTGGAACGAGATCGGCCTGGTCATAGCCGCGGTGCAGCCGAGCAGATCAATGTCGTTTGTTATCTTCCCGATGATCGCGGATGGTGGTCGTTGTGAAAAGCGCAATACAAGGTTATAGGGTACATATCTAATTGAAAATGTGGCGCTCCCTTATTTTGCTTTACCCATACCCAGGTAGGGGGAATAATTCGTGATTAATTTTGCCGTGACTTTGTAAAATTTGTTGGTGAGCTAAAAAAAATGTATGAAGGTTAAGGCCGAAGGTGCTAGTATCCAAAGATGACCACCGTGCTAGTGCCTCGCAAATTTATGAGAAAAGTAATATCAGGCCTAGAACGAGGATTAAATAAAGAAATAATAGGCCAAATTATTTCAAAGTCTTCAAATCCACATTAATCCGTCACGTCTCGGCGTTCAGAGTAATGAATACCGCTGAATATCCATTGCAGATGGTCACGTTTCAACTCAGTCACGCACCAGATCCCACGAATTGGTCCGATATGCCATGACCTATCACCCCATGCAGCGGTTTTACGTTGTCGGTCTACCCAGCGAACCGTGTAACTTCTCCAACCAGAAGAGACATACAGACCAACAGGCTAGAAAATTGAGGGCCTCGAGACATTGTGCATAAGTAGCAATTATTAGTGACACGATTTATAACGAGTGGGACATTCTTATTACCGCAGTACACACTGCACTGGAACTGACGTAAAAATCAGGCTCATGCAGATCGTAAGTGACTTAAAAATCGAAGTCATGCAGACCAATAACCAAGTTTTTATATCAGCAATACGTTTAAATATATCCAAGTTATAGGTACACAAAATAAGTGCAGAACTTCTTATTATCCCCTCCACCGACCCCGTTCACCCCACTCCGGCGCCGGCTGCGGGGCCGGTACGCGGGACTGGGGACTGACCTGTGCAGCAGACTAGTCCGGCCGGCGGCTCACTCCGATCGCCACTGAGTGCGCGCTCGCGGTGCGGTCCCCACACCCGGCTGGCCCAGCTACCTGTGAGTGGCGGCCGCCGCCAGGTACCCGCGCACCCCGCGCCGCCGCGCCGCCGCCCGACAATTAGACGGAACTATTTTTGGCGACGGACAACGGCCCCGCCCGAGGCGCTGACCTCGCTAGATGCGTTTGCGTATGCCGACGCTGGCCATGGGGTCAATGAAACCATGGAGGGGAACGGAGGTGAAGGTAGGAGACGAGCGATTGGTAGGAGAGCGGAGACGGCCGTTCAAAAGTGCCGGGCCGGAATGCACGTGCTTCGCGCCATCTGGGTCGTAAGGTGGGGCCGCCCGACAGAGGTGTTTATTATTTGGGGCTGTTTGGTTGCTGTCAATTGGCCCCGTGTTGGTGGTCGCGCAAAATACTGAGTGGCGGGGGACGTAGAAAGGACCCCTCCAACTCGATTCGTGAGCCACGGAGCGACAAGCAGTATGTAATGACCGATGACGTTGGAGTTTGTCTTTGAAAATTGAAAGGGCTGCCAAAATAATTCAAAATGATTTCATTCGTTTCATGAACAGACCACAGGCTTGATCAAAAGTTATCGATGGTCATATTTCCCGATTTATTGTTTCCAGAAGTCGACTCATACTCGTAGTCGTCATTCATCATTAATAGGTAAAGCGGAGAGCTAAGGCATAGTAAAACTACTATTTTTATAACATTGATTAGTCGTTTACAGACACGGTGGGTTGTACCTATAACTATGTTTCCTGATTTTATTCCAACTTTCAAGTCAACGGATGCTGAAAAATAGGTACTAGTGACCTTTTCTGACGTCACATGAGAGGCACAATGTGGACCACCTGTGTGACGGCTCAATAATACATTTATTCAATAGTATATTCAATAGTATATTCAATAGTATATTCAATAGTGCCTAAACATGACATGCTTGCGAAGCGAATGGAAAAACGCACATTTGCCGTATTTCCCCGCTGGCGGCGTTAGAATGGCTAGGTTACTAATTTGACTCGCCTGGCAGGGGCGCGGGAACTACTTTCAGACTGGGGGGGGGGGGGGCACACCATAATAGAGATCAACCTAGGGTACCCCCAAATCTAGTTTTCTCGCCGGTGTTAGTCCATTTATTTTTCATCCCCAAGCTTTTTCAACAAAAAAGAAACATTTCCAAAAAAGTGTTGTACCTATTCCGTCTCAAAGTTGTAGGGCACCGCCCCCACGGCCCCAGTTGGGGGAGGGGGGGGCAAGCTGCCCCCACTGCCCCCCCCCCCCCCCGGTTCCCGCGCCTCTGCCTATGACATTTATAAATGTCATAGATTTAAGAAATATAATAGTTATATTAACAGTCCGACCTGCGAGTGTACACAAATTGTATTTCTATTATATTGTATTGTATTGCATTTTATTGCGTACGCGATATAATTTTTATCATTTAGGTTTGTGTTTGCAGTTTGCGATAACGGTGGAGCCACACCGCTCCAAGAACTCCTCTCGAGGAGTTATAAACTGCTTCGACTTGAGGAACGTGAGTGACGAGGACATAGCGGACGGGCTCTCGGAGTACGGCGTGACAGCCGCCCGCCGCATCCTCACGCGAAGAGGCACGGTCCCGACAAATAACATCATTCTGACATTTGACACCACCGACATGCCGAACGAGGTCCGTGTGGGTTACATCAAGGTCCGCGTGCGCCCATACGTCCCGGCACCCATGCGCTGCTATCGGTGCCAGAGGTTCGGCCACACGAAGGACAACTGCCGGGGTAGACCCACATGCTCCAAGTGCGCTTCTCAGGACCACACTGACGATACGTGCGACTCGGAGACCCCTCGATGCGTCAACTGCGGAGAGGGGCAGAAACCGCACTCCGCGTATGACAGGTCCTGCACTACATACGTCAAGGAGAAGGAGATTAACACCATCAAGGCTACCAGGAATCTGTCATTCAAAGAGGCCCGGGAGGTATATAACCAAAATCACCCGAAGACCTCGTATGCCCAGAAGGTGAAAGTGACAAACGCTACCGATGCCTCCCAGATGAGCGTGGCACAGCTCGTGCAGCTTCTCAAAAGATTTGGCCTCACTGTCGTAGCCACTGGTGACTCCGCGGACTCTTCGGCGCCTGGTGCGCCGCCGAGTGACACAGAGCAGACTGCTCAAGAGTCAGTGTGGGGTCCACCCAGTCCCGCTCCAGCTGCGAGCGGTGAAGGAAACGATTGGACCGTCGTCCAGCGCCGACAGGGTGGTCGGCGCCCCCCGGCGCAGGGTAAGGCGCCATCCACCCCGCCCCGCCCCCGACCGCCCACGGCGGTGCAGGAGGCTCTGCGGCGGGGAGAGGAGGAGAGGAGGGCACGAGAGGCGAGGAGGGCTCGCCTCGTTCAAAAGGCCATCGAGGCTAAGGAGGCCTCTGTTGCCGCCTCCGCCTCCGGGAGTGCCAATGCGGCTGTCGCCGCTGACACCCCGGAGACCCCTCAGGCGGGGACTCGGCCCATCATGGGTCCCCCGCCCCCTCCCTCGCTCTCGCAGCAGCGGCGGCCTCCGCCGTCGCTGCCAGACACACCTGTGTCAAGGACACAGGCCGCCGCCCCGACATCCCCGTCGGGGCAGCCTCAGCCCCCTGCGGCTCCGGGGCGCCTTGCCAAACGGCAGACGCCCCCGAGCTGGTCGCCCTCGGAGGGTGACGCTCCTCGGGCGAAAAAGCCCCAGCAGGGCTTGAGTCACGCCCGATCTGCCTCCGCAGAAGGCAGACTCCACCGAGAGGGCTCGGGGCACCCCCGTATCCGCTACGGGGGGAGCGCCTCTTCGGAAAAAGAGGACTTAGTCTAGTCATTTACTCTAGTCATTTCCTCTTTTATCCTTTTATCTTTTTCGCGCTATTGCGCTTTTTTACCAGGTGCGTTTCTCTCGGCGTTTTTTACCTTTTTTTGTGGCCAGTCAGGTATCTGCGTGCGCCTTTGCCTCATGTTATACGCGCCCTTTTTGCGCCTTTTTAACCACGCCTTTTATTCTACAGTGGAACTGTAGAGGCCTCCGGGCCAACTACCAGGACCTACAGTCTCTTATCCGTTGGCGCACACCCCTTGTTTTAGGTCTCCAGGAGACCAAGCTAGCGCCAAATGTCACCTTTGTCATCAAGGGCTACTCTGTTTTTAGAAGAGACCTAGATACCCCGACCATTGCCCATGGAGGTGTGCTTCTGGCGGTTCACCATAGCGTACCTGCGCGCCAGGTGCCGCTGCAGACTCCCCTGCAGGCGGTGGCCGCCAGAGTTGATTTCAACCACCGGGAACTGACCGTGTGCTCTTTATACCTACCACCAGGTAGAGCGCTCCCGGTGGTTGAGCTACATCGACTTGTCGATGAACTTCCACCTCCGGTCCTGCTAGTCGGCGATTTTAACGCCCATAGCCTGGCGTGGGGTTGCGACACGACTGGCACTCGTGGTCGCCTTTTAGAATCTTTTATCCGCGATGAGGCGCTCTGTATTTTAAATACAGGACAGCGCACCCATTTTACAACACCCTCCGGTCAAACATCGGCTCTGGACCTGAGCTTAGCCAGCCCGCAGCTAGCTCAGCTTTTTAACTGGTTCGTCCATGACGACCCACTCGGGAGCGACCATTTCCCGGTGTGGCTGGAGCACCAGGAGTCCCCAGTGGTAGGCAGCCGTCCACCTAGGTGGAATCTTCGGAAGGCCGACTGGGGCGATTTCCAGACCGCCGTAGAGGCCTCTGTTCTATCCAGAGCCGACACCTCTATGATATCCACAGAGGAGTTTACGTCCCTACTCATTGATTCCGCAAACGGGTGCATACCCAAGACGTCGAGCCAGCCTCGTCGTCCTCCTGTTCCGTGGTGGACCAAGGAATGCGGAGACGCGATTCGTGCCAGGAAACGCGCTTTTAGAAGGTTTGACCGGAGTGGCACTACTGAGAACCTCATCGCTTTTAAGAAAGCGCGGGCTTTTGCCCGACGCGTTTTAAAAGAGGCAAAGGCTGTTTCATGGCGCACTTACGTAAGTTCCTTAAACCGTTTTACTCCTACGACCCAGATATGGGCACGCATGAAGCGCATTGAAGGCCGGTTCAGCTCTGTTCCGCTTCCGGTTTTAAGAGTGAACAACACGGACATATCTCACCCTTCAGACGTCGCAGAGACGATAGGCCGTGCACTCTATCAGCGCTGCCGAGGAGAGTCCTCACGACCTGCACCAGCCGCCGTGGACTTCAGCACAGCTGAAAATTTCGTGTACAATGAGCCTTCCACCATGGTTGAGCTTACGTCTGCCATCAGCTCGTTGCGCAGCGTCTCAGAAGGTCCGGATGCTGTCCACAACGACATGCTCCGTCATCTCCCCGCAGTTGCCCTCGAGGCGCTGCTAGCAACCTTCAATTCGCTTTGGGAGACTGGCACCTTCCCTGAGACCTGGCAGGAAGCCATTATCATTCCTATCTTGAAGGCTGGCAAGTCGGGACATGACCCTCTCCATTATCGGCCCATCTCTCTCACATCATCGCTATCAAAGCTGATGGAGAAGATGGTCAATGTGCGTCTTAGCTGGTTTCTGGAACATCACGGTGTTTTTACAAACGCCCAGTGCGGTTTTAGAAAACACCGCAGCCCTGTGGACCACATCTTAACCCTTGACACCGAGATACGCACCTGTTTTACTGAAAAGAAGCACCTTGGAGCACTGTTCTTTGATATTGAGGCGGCCTATGATACAGTGTTACGACACAGAATACTTTCCAAAGTACATAAGTACGGCATACGTGGCCGAATGGGTCTCTTTATCAAGAACTTTTTATCGGGTCGTCGGTTCAAAGTCCGTGTTGGCAGCCGTCTTTCGAGCAGTTTTATTCAGGAGAACGGAGTTCCTCAGGGCGGAGTGCTCAGTGTGGCGCTGTTCGCTGTGGCGATCAATGACATTGGCGACAATCTCGCACCATCTATCGGCAAATCACTATTTGTCGATGATTTCGCGATCTGGTTTTCAGTTACGACCGCCCGTCACGTTGCCAGACAGTTGCAGCTCGCTGTAACCCGTCTGGAGAGGTGGAGCGACGACAACGGCCTTCGTTTTTCAACAACGAAGACCGTCGCTATGCACTTTTGCCGCCGCCGCTGTGACGACTTAGCCTTGGGAATCAAGCTCCATGGACAGGTGATTCCTACTCGGCCGGTGGCGAAGTTTCTTGGAATCTTTTTTGACAGTCGTTTGACGTATAGAGAACATTTTAGAACGCTTCGGGAACGATGTTTTAAATCCCTGAACGTTTTAAAATGTGTCGCCCGCACATCTTATGGTGCGGACCGCAGGACCCTTCTTCTTCTCTATCGATCGATTAAACGATCGAAGCTGGATTACGCTTCCTTTGTCTATGATTCAGCGAGTGAATCCAGCAAGAAGGTCTTGGATACAGTCCATCATGCAGCACTCCGAATAGCCACCGGAGCATTCCGCACCTCGCCCAGGAGCAGCATTCTTGCTGAGGCGCACGAGCCGCCACTTTCTCTCCGCCGTCAGACGCTGGGGATGCGTTATGCTCTTAAACTACGTCAATTCCCGACGCATCCGACGTACCCGTACGTCTTTTCGCGTCACATTGCTTCATCTGGTAATGGGACGAGTCATCCATTCGGAGCACGCATGAGAGGTTTATTCTCTACATCGAATATAGCCTTGCGCGGCGTTCGGCGTTTCTGGGGAACGCCTTCTCCACCCTGGAGAAACGCCCCGCCGCAGGTAGACCTCTCGCTTTCCGAAGTAAAAAAGGATAGCCTGCTGTCCTATGAAGCACAAACCAGAGCCTTGGAGCATATAGCCTCGTATGATGGTTTTATTTCAGTCTACACAGACGGCTCAAAAACATCCGAGGGAGCGGGTTGCTCTTTTGTCGCTGGTCGGGACACCCGCTCGTTTTCCCTTCCACCCAGCGCCTCGGTGTTTTCCTCAGAGCTAGTCGCCATCGAAAAGGCTCTGTGTTTTATTGAGGTGTCCGACGGTTTTTTCTATTTGATTTTATCAGACTCACTAAGCAGTCTGATGGCTTTACGACGGTTTAATCCTGACGACCCGATCATTCAGGACATTTTAACTCGGCTAACTTCGGTGGAACAGTCCGGAAAAACTATCCGGTTTTGCTGGATTCCCAGTCATGTTGGAATCCAAGGCAACGAGCTTGCTGACGCCGCCGCGAGACGCGCTGCCGCAGCGCCCTACACTCCGCGATTTCCTCTGCCTGCCCGGGATTACTATCCCGTCGTACGATCTTCCATGCTCTCGCAGTGGCAAGCAGAGTGGGACTCGCGCGCGAGCAGTAAGCTGAGAGATATCAAGCCAACTCTCGAGCCTTGGTCGTCATCCATGCAAAGTAACAGACATAACGAAGTCGTCTTATGTAGGCTGCGCATCGGCCATACGTATGCCACGCATGGTCATCTCCTCCGCGGAGAAGAGCAGCCCACCTGTCGCAGGTGTACCGTGCCTCTCACTGTCTCTCACGTGCTTTTATCTTGTCCTCTCGCTGAACCGAACCGGACACGCTACCTCGGGCGCATCGCTCCGGGTACCACTATCCGCCGCTTACTGGGTGACGAGTCACCCTGGGTTTTATCCGGCAACATCTTTTCTTTTATCCGTTCGATCAACTTCCAAGTGATTTACTCGACCTGACCCCAATCCAACTAGCCCTCTCTAGTCCTTTCATCTAGTCAGTTGTCTAGGACGACACCTTTGCGCTGTTTTATCTTACCTTGCTATTTTATATCGAGTCTTACTTTCTAGTCTTAGTATCTAGAAGGTTCTTTCTTGTGGCACACTTGTTTTATTAGTACGACGTTATGGGCGCAAAATGACCTTAGCAGTCGGCGCGCCCTAAAGCCCCAATCAACAAACAACAAACATGTGATGCGTTAAAACGTGACGGTGCATGGCCGGTGTGGAATCATTACAAACTCATGACAATTTAGTTCGTCCAATAAAGTATAAAGATCAGGTGCTCTTTCAAAGATCCTTCCCAGCAGCTCGAGGGTATTGCAGTGACATCTGATTCGTTCGCTTCCTAGTTCCTGTTAGATTCCCGTGATCCAGTCACGCCGCTCACCAAATCAGCCGAGGCCCTTCCGTGTTTAATAACGGCACAGGTCCAAACCGTTCGTCTGAGCCGATGGTCCCGTATCCAGAGAGGGCCTGCGTGTGCTGGGGATGGCGGTCGCCTGCGATCCACGGAGGATGTTCGTCCTGACCTTGACGCAGGCTGGAGCGCCCGGCCCGGCCCGGTACTGAGACAAAGGATCTGCCGCCCCGGCGGAGAGCGGGTACCGGGAGAGGTGCCGGTGTAGGGACTCGGGAAGTGGAACTGAACGGGCACCTGTGCCCCACAGTCACTTTTGATTGCGGTGATATCGCGCAATGGTTTCGGTTCCATGTCGTTTGTCTTATTATCGTTTTTTTTTTCACCGTCTTTCCCAGTACTGAATCAGTGTAGAGGTCGGGTTTCAACCTATTGGTCAGGTTGATTGAGCGAGTAAAAAGAAATCGGTCTATCTGCACAATTAACGAACCTAATGTTTCATTTTGTTTGATCGAAACATCTCTTCTCGAAAGAACTTAAATCTCACGACCGTTCGGGTTGCCTCCATATTGAAAATAAAACGAAAATGATCAGAAAAAAATCGAAGACTCAAGGTATAAATATTTTGGTAGGTATGCCTAGTAGACACCGAAATACGAGATCCAGCATCGATAGATTAATTCGCCTTTGCATACAAATGTAATGAACAAAGGTATTGTTTCTTTATAGGAATACGCAACTTCCGTTGCAAACATTCTGAACGTCCCAAGGTCGATGTTTCGCGCCGGAAACCCGGTATGGATGATGCAAGCTATCGCTATGTAAGGTGAAGCAGAAGTTTTAGGCACTTTTCTTGCGCCTTCATTTCCGTGAACGATATAAGGCGCGATTTCTGACTATCCGGAAGCCATCGGCCGTGAAAACGGACGTTTGGCCAGCCCTCTTACACGATAACTAAATCGGCGATTTCACAAGATAGCCTTATCATCAATGTATCTTTATTGCAGCATATTGAAAGTTCCACCAGCAGTCGCGTTTAGTGACCACTGGAGCGGTGTTGGTCGTGTGAGGTGCCGCGGCTGGCCGGTCACTGCCCACTGGTCAGTGGTGAGTGGCCAGTGGTCAATGGTTGCACCGTCCAGGGGCCCCGCCCGGGGCCCGCCGCCGGCCAGTCGGTGGGGTGTGGTCGGTCAGTTGTTCTATAAACTCTGGTCGGTCACACGGCGGGCGCGACTGACACCAGCCTGGTGCGACGTCTGTTGTGAAACGACGCGTCGGCGGCGGCGGTGTGACCGGGACAGGGCCGCGACCTGGCCCGACCGGACCGCGGGACGGTGGCCGGGACACCACCGAAGAGAGACGCAGCCGCCGGAGCGTGACAAAGCTCCTCGCTCAATCGGAACGGCGTGAGAAGCGAGCGAATGACCGGGAGAGATAGACGTCCTCACTGCGTTCCTTTTCTCGTTTTCCTTGCCCGAGGTGACTGCTGATTACGTTGTTGAAGTTTCCATCGTCTTTCCGAAGTTTCGAATTAACACTGATTATGTGCAGTTAATATTGAATTTACTATATCATGAATGCATGGCTAGGCATGGTTGCCTATGAGTTCCTCAGTCAGTTAAATGCAAGGGCGCTCACAAGGGCGGGGGCGGGGGGCACACGGGCCCGTGCACTCCCCACTCGAATTAGGGGGGGGGGGCATTTGAGGCGGCCGAAGGCCGTCTCAAATGGTCCTCAAATGGTCCTCTAACCCTTAGACCGCCGAAAACCGTCTAAAAATGAGCTGAACTCATGGTTGAAATTTAAAGATCAGGAGGGCCCATTTTGGGCCCAGCAGGCCCATATGACTCCATGTAAGGCAACTTTTTTTTCGGCTGGGGCCTGGGGCCCTTCGGCATGTGGGGCTCCGTTTGCAGGTCGAGTCCCTTCCATTCAAAAATTATGTGTGCGCGCCTGGTTAAATGCTAAGCAGATAGGTTTTGACATAAGCACGGTAGCGCTTATACCTCAAAAAGCTAAGGTACAAAACACTATGTGACATACTCTCACCTTCTAAGTGCATAATGCTATCGAGCATCGAATTCGACAGAGTGGCATCATGCATAGGGTTTTTACATTTTAGACGGTGACCTTAGAGTCCTGGATGGAATTGGAGTCCCTGCGTAGTACCTACCATACCACTCGCACTGGCAATCTGCTCTCAGGGGGTGGGGCAGCACTAGCCACGAATGATTGTTGACTGCCCTGCAACCGCAGGTAATGCAACGCATGCCCAGACCTACACTATACTGGCATATACCTACATAGGCTACAAAGGTATGTACGCTCGGTACCGCGGTAAAAAATGCATTGTATGGGTATTGCCAAAGTCGTATACGGGCTCCAAATTCTAAGTCAACATTTACTGGCTTCCATGGTTATTGGCTGAAAACTGGCTATTTCAAGCATTCTAGCAAGTTTTCGACCAGTCTCGTTAGGTAGGATGGCGCATGCTGATTACGATCCTGAGGATTCGAGACAGCTGCAGGCACGTACCCAGGATTTCGCCCAGGAGGGGGCCACCTGCTTCCGAAGGGGCCCTTAGGTCACCCGGGGGCCCCCAGGCGAACAGGGGCCCCAGGCAACCAGGGGCCCTCAGGGGTCCCAGGCAACCAAGGGCCCCCATGCGACCAGGCCCCCGCTACCAGGGGCCCCCTTGGCGACAGGGGCCCATGCGACCAGGCCCCCCGGCTACCAGGGCCCCCTAGGCAATCAGAGCCCCCATGCGACCAGGCCCCGGCTACAGGGGGCCCCTAGGCGACCAGGGGCCGAGGAAACCGGGGGCCCTCGGATGACTGCAGGGGCCCATCAGGTCATCAGGGGCCCCTCGGGTAACCAGGGGCACATAAATGAAACTTTGATATCATTTTTTTTTTCTTCCTAGTAAAAGACGTTTTATCCAGTGTTTGAAAAAAAAATAAACCGGGGTCTGAGGGGCCCCCTGAGCGCCTTCGGCGCTCAGGAGGGGGCCATGGCCCCCGTGCCCCCCCCCCCTTGGGTACGTCACTGGACAGCTGGTCGAGGACGGATCGAACTCGGGATCAGAGCTGCAGAATGGAGATCCTGTGGGGGTCTTTGGGCTCGAATCCCTGCGGTCTTTCAGACCAGTATAAGGGCCTCTCACACCAGTATTTGGCTGAAGTCCCTCAAAACCGACATCGAGTTGTAATCTTTTAAAAACGTCGGCCTCGGAACCCTGTTTCTAAGTTCTAATCTAATCCTTTTTGCCGCGGCATTGCATGACTGTTATCGTAATAGATTATGACGGCTTTGATTTCGTCCATCAAGTTCGAGGCACTTACTTGCTACTTCATACTTGCTGGCCATTTGAGTCACTTTAGTGCTGAACTGTGAAGTGGATGTTGGCGCCAGCAGTACATTTTGTACCCCTGTCATTTTCTTGCAGCAAAATAATCGTATATCTGCATGCATTTATGGCGCATCTGAGACTTTGCGCCATACTTTGAATGTGCATTGCGTTGCCGCGCGGGTGTGTGAATTCTGCGTGCCTTTTTGTCCATTTTGTGTTTGAATTTAGAAATTGAGGTGTGTTTAGCGTTCTATTTTTATTTTCAGCATGTTGATATCATGATTTGTCTTTTGAGTTTTGACGACCAACTTTATTGATAACTGTGGTTTACAGAAAGAATGGTTGTCAGTCATGCGTTGTCAGATTTTGATTTTGATTTTAAGCTCGAATTTAGTTGCTCATTATTTAACAATTCCAATTTACATGATGCCTGTAATTATTGGTGTGCTTTCTTTCATAAAGTGAAAGTATTTTAATTAAAAGATTTGTCCATTTGTCATGTTCTTTGTGACCATATTGACCACGTAACCATTGTAACGGTCTTAGTTAAACGTTGAAAATGTTACCTAGGTAACTTGCCTGGCTATTTATTAATATTGGCACTTTATTTTAATGTAGCAAAAAGGTCCTGTTAACTTACCAGGAAAAGTCTGGGTGAACTCCTCTTGCACCCCAGACAGTCAGTACTCAGTAGGCTGAGAAATGATAAGATTGAAACCATGTCATATTGTCAAAATCATATATTTAACCCAGAAAATTGTGCAAACAGACATTTACTCTTAAAAAAGCATGTACAACTACATTCTACGAGCGAAAATAACAAAATCTAAGATAACCAGACCTAATCTTACCTGACGTAACCTGTCCTAACCTGAATTAATGGGTGGTTTGGTGTGACTTATAATTTTTTTATAAGTATAAGTATTATGTGTGGTCTCACTTTTTAAGCTTAGAAGGATGTGTCCTTTCCTTTCATGTTCTTTTTTTTTGCCAATTTGGCCAGTTTTTAGAGGGGGCATAAAAGAGGAAATGACTGAGTTCAGTGGTTATTACAGATCAAGAAAATTGGTTGGCTCTCATTTAACACAGTAGGTATGGGGCACATGGCATGATGATACTGCCCATCCCATCTTGTAGGGCTAAAGGTTTCTCAAACTATTGCTCTTATTGCTGCACATTTAATTTTTGAAGCAAACTTTGTTATTAAACTGCAGCAAATTTTGAATGCTGCAGAGCAGGCACTTGGGATCTCCTAATTCCATTGATAGTTGATAATTAATATCCCACTGGATTGGCCTGTGTGAGGGGCTGTGACCTGCAAAAAGTGTGCCTTAACAGATCAATGGATGGATGGATGGATGGTAAAGGCCACTGATATGTATTTCACTGGCATACCTCATCCCTGGACCCTGTGTATAATTCGTTGCAGGGCTTAGACAAAATATTGATAATCTTTAACAAATTTCTTCAAAGGCATGTCTGACCTTTGGGGAGGATGAACATTGAACATGTTTTGATCCCATTCAGTATTCACATTTCGGTTCTATTGGGCTTGTGGTCAAATTCATTGTAGTGGTTTAGGTAATAATGGTAATTCTGACACTTATTTTGTAGAAATGGCAAACAGGTTCAGTAATCAGTGAAGTAAGGTATTTGTTGAAATTTGCAGCTCCCAGGTAGTGGCAGTAATGTGGTCTGCAGTGTGGACCTCTTGTCAGGATGCATCTAAAAATAGCAAACAGAACCAGTGTGCATCTTCCACTTCTTTTGATTATGTTCCTCTGAATCATCCTGCTAATATGGGTTAGCAGCTGTAGCAGTACTGGAGAATTTTGCATGAATTAACAAGGTTAGCTAGCTGAATTGGCCCAGAATTGAAACAAAATGATTTTTTTAGCTTAAGTATTCATCTGATCTAGCTGCTAACCTACCTTCTACCTACTTACTTGTGGTACTGATAAACTTATACTACAAGCTCAACCGTTGTATCCACCGACTTCTTTCTTGTTTCTCCACAGCTGCTCCGGCCTCCAGAGCTGATCTTTATTCTCCATTGCCCACCAGCTCTCACACTTCCATCGTCATGACGTCTGTGATCCGGATCAAGCGGAAGGTGGGCGATGACCCGCAGCAGGCACTGCTGGCCACCAAACGGCGCCGGCTCCACTCGGGGGACGAGGCCGCCGCCTCCTCCAGCGCCGACACGCCGCTCAGTGCCGTCCTCCAGTTCGTCGGCACTATGAAACCGGAGGACACCACGTTACCGGACGCGGCGCTGAGCGCTGTGCGCGCCCAGCGGAAATCTGGCGCGGCGCGGCGTGACCCGATGTCGGTTCCCGCCGCCGTGGAGCGCGCCAAGGAAGCGCGCCGAGCCCGACTCCAGGACGAACAGAAGGCGCGGCGCTACCGTATCGTAGCGCGCCGCCGCGGGGAGCCCGACGGTGAATCGGCCGACGCTGACTCGGACCTCGCTAGTCTCCCTGGCGTTATTGACGTGGAGGAGGAGGCGCCGGCGGCCTCCGCGGCCTCCTCCAAACCTCCCTCTGGCCCAGAGGAGCAGCTGACCTGTAACGGCCAGGTCATGGAGCGGGTGGCAGTGCCGGATCCGACCTCCACCACCTACGTGTACGACCTCTACGTCAGCAGCGCCCCACTATCCGCCGACGACGATCTGCTGGAACTGCGCCCCTGCGACGACGTCCAACTCTGGGACCACCGCGCGGCGCGGCACAGCGACAGCGACGACCCTTTCGCCGACGACGACGATGACTCCAACGACGAGGATAACTGGCGTAATGACTACCCAGAGGAGCTGGGAGACTCTGACTACGAACGCTACATGAACCCCGTGGATGGTGCAGAGTTCGACCTCATCAGACGCATGGAGGCACACGAGATCGCTGGAGATGATGATGATGATGAACCTCTCGCCTATGGACTGGATGAACTGGAAGAGGGAGGGGATAAAGACCCGTACGATAAGTACAAGGCTCGCGTGCTGCGGCAGATTAATGGTGAGGACAGTGACAGTGACGGGGACGGAGGATACCTGGCGGACTCCGGAGACGGTAGTGATGAGGAGGAGGGGTATTAGGCCGAGATAGGAGATGTGATGTGCGATGGCTGATAATAATCAGGGTTTATTGTGGATGGGAATGTTTGTTGCCTGTAGACGCTCTTGAAAGCGAACCCGTGATGATAGGTCTTGAATGTTCTGTTCGTAAAGCGTAGATGTGATAGCCATTGTGTCTGTTTTGACTGCTGTACCAGTCTCTTCTTTTCTGATTCATACTAACTTACAAGAAAGTAGGAAGCATCGTCATCATAATTGTTTTTCATCACCATTTTATAATAGTCGAAAATACATTGTTGTAAATATGCTTTATGCCTCTGTCTTTTCACTATTGTAATTCTCGCGTTCAACTTTACCACCCGTTGTAGAATGGTCGCGTCGTTGGATCAAAAGAGCAGCTGTTGAATAATTCGTAAATGGTAATTGGAAAACATCCCTGTTGCGCTTGTATGTCGGGGAGTGCCTCTTCTCCGCCGACAAAGTAGTACCCACGTGGCGTTGATGAAGTCAACGTTCGTCCCTCCACCGGTAGGTGTCGCACACAGTGTCAGCCCTGGGGTAGGCTGAACTAGGGGAGATCTTAAAATCAATGTTGTTGTAGACATATCGAAGTTCTTATCTGTGAACTACTGAACGATTATATCACTTACATCACTGCGTAAAACATGTATGAGCATCAATGCATGAGCATCTCTAGGCGTTTAACTTAGAATGAGCATTCGTAAAAACCTCACCTGGTATTCTCACCTGGTAGGGTTCACCAAGCCTGACAGCCCTAAGGATAGTCAAGGCAAGGGAACCCAGGATCAAAGGATGCGCCAGTTGAGATAAGAATTCGCGAGTATAGACGGGTTACATAGCAACTGGAGTTATAGCATCCACATAAATAGCTCATACGAAAAAATACATGTAAATCAAGAATATTTGACACGAAGTTGCTCATCATCAACTACTCCGCAGGCTGGTACAGTTCGTCACGAATCGCATCGGCCAAGGCCCTCTTAAAGCTAGTTAAGTCAGGTGCGGTCACAACGTTTTCTGGGAGGCCGTTCCAGATATGTATACACCGGATGGAGAAAGAGCGACGACGAACATCTAGTGTAACATGTGGCACGCGTATCTTGTAACAATGGCCTCGAGTGCAGCCGTGTAATTGACGAGAGAAAAACGTCTCAGGTTTTATATGACTTTTACCATTAAATATTTTTCAATATTGGATTAAGTCTGCGCGCAGAAGCCTTCCTGCGACTGAATACATATCGAGTTTTCGCAGACGCTCCTCATAATTCAGATTCTGCAAATCATCTATATGTCTAGACCACATCCTTAGCACACGTTCCAGTTTAACCATATCGCCCTTGTAACCAGTGTTCCACACGCTTGAAGCATACTCTATCAGTGGTCTTATGTGAGTTTTAAAGAGGAACAACATGAAATCAGATGAGCGGCAGACAGTTGACTTAAGAAAACTGTAACATAAACCAGACGCTTTGTGTGCAACAGATCCGATGCGTTCGTGAAATCTAAGCCTTGTGTCCACCAGGACACCAAGGTCACCGTGTGAGTCACAGATAGGAAGGGGACTACCCTCGAGGGAGTATGAAGGTGGCACCAGGTCCTTAAAGCCTTGATTTACGTGATATGCTATATTATACGTTATACCTCAGTAAAAGTCTGACATCACATCGTGAATGCTACCTGTTGTGTGTGACGTCAGCCTATCCTAACCGCCTGAATCCTAACACCATGCGTGTACCACCGTTTCGGCAGGCCATGCCGCAACTCCTGCAAGAGCTGGCGCACCTCCGGGAGCACCATACTGCAGCTCCCTCAGCTCGGTGGGAGCCTGCAGCTCCTGCAGCACCATACCGCAGCTCCTGGACGCCATACCGCAGCTCCGTCAGCTCATACCGCAGCTCCGTCAGCTCGTTGCGCCGCCGCCGCCGCCGCTCGCTCCGCGGCAGTGCGCGGCTGTTGGCGGCGCGGCGCGGGCGGCTGTAGGCGGCCCGGTGTGGCGCCGTGTCTGAGCGGCGCCGCCTCAGTGGCGGCGGGCGGGGGCGGCAGTCAGCGGCGGCCCGCTCCCCCGTCCGCCGCCCGTCCGCGCTGCGGCCGCCAGCCGCCATGGGCGACGGCCAGCTGCGGCGCCGGCGGCTGCTGCCACTGCTGCTGCTCGTCGCCGCCTCCTGCACCACCGGCCAGGCCCAGTCAGGTGAGTCCGCCCCGGCACCGGCCCATGGGCGCGGCGATACTGCCCTAGGGGGTTTGGTTCCTGTTCTATCTCCTAGTGTGTACTGTGTAGCTCCTGCCCTCGGACGTGTAGCTCAAAAGATCTGACCTCGGGTGTATCTTGTGTCTCGTCTGTATAGGCTGGCCCCTGTGTTTCCTCCGTTTCAGTTCGCCGGTGCAGATCATTGCTTTGACCGTTAGTACAAGTGTATTATTTGTCTGTGAAACTCATTTCTCTCGTCCATGTATGTTTGTGCCTTGGCCCACGTATCCACTGTCCAGTGTCCATCCATTCTTCCTGATGAGGCTGGCCCCATTTAACCGAAGAAGTCCGTCTCTTCGCTCGTTACCCGTTAGTTTACCCGTTACTCTTTGCTTTGGCTTTCGGTTTGGTTTTCGCTTTGGCTTTATCATTCGCCTAAGCATTCCCCTTCCCTGCATTGCGTACGCATTTGCGTCATGGTACTTTGCGTCTTGAGATCGATCTACTGCTCAGCAGAACTAAGATGTTTGTCCTCTGTTGTGCTGAAAAGTTATCATAAAATGCCCGTAGTCATAGAAATTTGCATTGAATGTTGATCAAGCTCCTACAAGCCATACCGCAGCTCATGCCTCAGCTCCGTCAGCGCATTGCGCTGCTGTTGAGCATTTGTCTAGAAAGTTAAACCATGCTTTCATGCTTCAAGTCCTATTTTTGTGTGGGCACGACAGTTCGTTCTGTCTTTCCCTGGTATGGATACTTTTCTTTGCACTTTGGCTGCATCTGGGTTAGATAAACATCGTAATAAAGAGGTTCTGTGGGTCTATTTATTTACAGAACGGCTGCAAAATAAACGTGTCGAGCCTAAGTCCAAGTTAGTTCATCGTCTTTCCTTTTTTGAACTTTGTTAACTTATGAATGAATAAACTATGAAAAATAATCACCCACCCTGTTGCATCTGTGGGACGTTCATCTAAGAGTCATTCTCTTGGCAAAATTATGGCTGAGCGTAGTTTTTTGTGGAGCAAAAAAGGTGCCGTTTCGTATCACATACCACGCTGCTTTCGTGGTATATTTTTCGTTGCTCTGGCATATCCGGCATCTCTCCCAGTGCTCCGGGACTACGACTGGTGATCTAAACACGAACCGGAATCGGATGCTGTTGGGTATATAAACACTGACGTCACGAGTCAAACGGGACCGTGCTAGCTCAACAGGAGGCAGCAGGATTTCGAATCAAATGAATAACTGTTTTGTGTGCTTTACGATAGTGCTAAAGCCGTATTCGGCGGGAGCTTCCTCTAACGCATGCTGGCAACATTTTATGCTCACAGACGGCAGTATCTGTTGGTTACTTTGTCCAGATTGAAAACTTTTGGTAAATTTAAAAACTTTTGGTAAACTTTTGAAAATTTGGTCTCGATTCTTGGGATTTTATTCCAGCCCAAGGCTAGTGAGCCTCAGGAGTTCAAACTCAAGCAGTTTTATAGCAGTCTGAGTTATCATGCAAGACGTTTCCGCGTTGAATGCCGTATGCCCATGGGACCTGCTTCATATTTGATTCTGGGGATGTCTGCCTGATCGAGCTGCCGCTAACGCGGCTCCGATGTTTATACAGACACGCCAGTGCGTTGAACCGGGCCGTAGTGCTTACACCGAGGCTTCAACCTAGTGGAATGTCCTTTTTACGAGCGCACAGTTGCCAGCTGCCAAGAGCCTAAACTGCCGTCTGTCCCAAGAATGTACTCATATATGCGCCTCATTGTCTCATGAGAAGACCGTTCAATGAGTAAAAAAAAATTGAACTGCACATTTCCTTCTCATTTGCTTATTGTGGCCCGAAGCCGGTCTGAATAATCATCAAAACAAAGCATGTTGCCATTGCTGTCTGCTCGATCTCCTGTTTTCTATTTTTTCCTTCTCCATATGGCAGGGACCGTTACCCGTTAGAAGACCGTCCTCCACTCTGAGTGTATGGCGATCTCCCTGTCCCGGCTCTCCGCCCGGACGGCCGGTCAGCCCCACCAGAGCCGCCGCGGGGCCGGCACGGTCCATCCCGGCTGTTTACACTAGCAGACCCAGATTCCGGCCGGCGCGGCGTCCCGGACACATGGCTTGTCTCAGCTGTCGACCGAGCCGCTGCAATGCCGCGCTGCTGCCGGCCGGCGGCGCGGGAACCGCTGACGAGCTCTCCGGCTGCTCCTCTCCCCCTCTATCCCCTCTCCCCGCCCACCCTGTCGCTCCGTCCAGAGCAGGCTGGCTCCGGCTCCGGCTCCGTCTCCGGGTGCAGAACCAGTGACGGAAAGCCTTCCCGGAGGCGCAATACCCCTTCCTCTCCTCCAATTACGGTGGCTAAAAAATTCCCGATCCGGCCCTCTGGGAAAACAACTGAGACGGTTCCACTTCCATGTAGTATACTGAGTTGACCAATAAATGACCAATATTTGACCGACATTGACCTGATCAATATTTCCATATTTCTTACCAAATTGTCTGTAAAGAGTTTTCGTGTACTTTCTGCAACATTTCTCCCGTGCCTTTTAAAAAGAAGAAATTGCAGAAAAAAGACCATCGTCGGTATCATCAGCATTCGTAAAACAGTATTGAGGTCGGACGTTGGTGGGGGTGGAATTGGAGTGCCTAGGCAGCGAGGTTGGTATTGGGGCTTGGGGGGGGGGGGCTTAGATATAGCTAGTTATGTGTGAAACACTCAATTCTCAAAGGATCTACAACAGACGAAAGGCCGGCTGCAGAGCTGAGGCTCGTTTGGCCGCCGACCGTGGTACAGCCGCGCCGGCTGGCCGTTTCACTGGCGGTTAGGCTGTGCCGCAATGCCTACCTGCCGTGCGGTGCAGTGGACACTCGCCCATCTTCGCTCTCAGTAGTGTGGAGAGTTATCGGGGCTGAAACAATGGATTTTTTTTTAGTGAATATTTGAATTTGATCATGACCTCTATACACCGGTATACAGAGGCATATGATTCTGATGCATTGGCAAATTAAATCAGATCTAGATGAACGTCTAACGTCCAATTTACCATACAGACGGTAGACTAGACCTCGAAGGTTGCTGGCTGGGTGTGAAACGTTCGGGCGTTTGAGGTGGGCGAATTTTTTCTGGGCGGATTCTAAGTTAACTCTTGTGCACGAGCCACGAGGTCCACGGAGGTATAGCTAAAGCTTACTTGGGGCTGGGGTACCTAAAGATACGAGTACAGTCACTCCACGACAGTGGCATTTCGGGTTATTTTTTACTCCTCATTCTCAGCAATGAAAGAAGAGCCGAGGCTCTGATCCGGCGGGGCAGTTAGGCCGGTCGGCTTTATCTAAACAAACGGCGAGTAGCATCGCCTGGCCAAACACGCGCTGGGTTTTGACTGCCGCGGCTGGGCCCGCACTAGGCCGTTAGCATGGACAGGGTATAAGGGAGCGGCAGGACGGGCCACTTTTGTCCTGTGGATGGTTGTTTGCAACGTTATTCCTGATCTATAGCTGTGGATATATATGTTGCAGGCACTTTAGAAAATCAGTCCTTTTGTAAAATGCCTAGGCATTTTGCAAAATGCCTGATTTTCCAGGCTTTTTGCAAAAAGCCTAGGCATTTTACAAAATGACTGACTCTCCAGTCATTTTGCAAAATGCCTAGGCATTTTACAAAATACCTAGCCATTTTACAAAATGACTGAGCAGCGTGTTGTAGATACGAGTACCTAATTATATACGTTTTGGTAGCGTGTAGGTGGACCGAGGAGTCCAGCATTATGACCAGAGGAGTCCAGCAGTGGGAAGTCCATACCTACCTCTATTTTGAGAAGTGCAGGCCCGCGACATTTCCAACCCCGACGTCAGCGACGCTGCTGGATTTAAAATGATCGATCTGGAGCGTCAACAAACGACTGGCCCAATGCCGGCCTGTATCTGTAAGACTATTAGAGGTCGCGAGGATTCGATCCCACACACTTAGGCGTTAGTGTCTTCTGAAACCAACGCGCTCGTCCTACGCCAAGCGACCTGATGATTCTCCCGATGTGGAGCTTGATATTTTTAACTGGGACCATGCAAGTAGGTACTCAAAGCTGTTGCCACAGAACAAAATTAATCGTGTTTTGTTAATTATTGCTTTAATATTCATTGTGATCAGAGAGCTTTTTTATTCAAAAAAAAAGTTAGGAAGAAAACCTAAACAATAATACTGTAAACAATTGCGTGGACTAGGCCTAGGGTAGACTTGTTGAAGTTCCTTAGAGCCAATGAGCGCTGTCCAGTCAACTGAGGAGGGGAGGGGTGGTCCACACTGGGCTTCTTTGTTGATCCGTGGGCTGTGAGTGAGCGTCCGTGCGTGTCGCGAGTGCCTCGTGGACCGTTATGTCGCGTCCAGAATTCGACCGCAAGGTGGCGGAGATCATAGACTCAAGTGCTGGCAAAAACCATCAATTCATAACGAACCAGGAACGGACAGAAATAGTAGACTTTTTATCAACCTACAGTCAGTCAGTCTAGTTTCAGGCAGAACATGAACGGCGTTGATGTACTTGGGAGTTTTTACAGCGTTAACTAAACAATGTTTTATGCTACAGCCGAGTCTGCAACTCAACCTGGTCGTTACACAGCATTGTCGTCATCACAGAGCTTCAGATCGATCAGCTACAGGCTGAACACGTACCTATAGGGTATAGGAAGACGTCCAAAAACTGTTGGCCATAGTATCTGTAGTGGGATCTACGTTCCATGCTGGTCAGGCATTTTGCAAAATGCCTAGTCATTTTGTAAAATGGCTAGCCATTTTGAAAAAAGCCTGGTTGCGTTCAGTCATTTTTCAAACAGCCGTCTTTTTGTAAAATGCCTAGGCATTTTACAAAATGACTGATTTTCTAAAGTGCCTGCAACATATACATGACAAAATGTAACGTCGCTGTTAGCAGTCACGCTCTCGGAGCAGGTGCACAGCTCATGCACAGTGCAACTGCACACTCTGTCAAAATAACGCACGGGAAGGAAAGCAACCCTAGTTGGCAGCTGCTATGGCTGCGACTTGCGAGCCCCACCGTCCACCGTGCCCCCCGCTCGGCATTTCTACCGTAACGGACCCGGACATGCACATGTGCACAGACACGCACACACACCCGGCTGGCGAGTCGATGAGCCGGTGCAGCGGCGGCCCGCTCTCAGACGTGTTTACTCGCCGGATTCCGACGAGCGGACCGCCATGATGGGGCTGACGGAGGCGGGATCGAGTCTCCAGATGGCCTGTGGGGCTTAGCATAGCAAGCCTCCGTAGTGGCGGAACAGGGCGAGAACTTGACAACGAATAATGGTCTGACCTGTGACATTGGGATGGCCGGTCACATCTAGTTTGCCCTGTGCCAGGCTTAACACCGACATTTGTCTGACCTGTGACTGGAGATGGTGGCCGTTCTGACGTGTGCCTGACCCATGTCTAACCTGTCTAATTTGTGTCTAGCTTGTATTGACTTGTACCGTCCTCTAACCGGAGGCCGCGGCCGGCCACGGACCTTTTGTGGTCGACCGGTCTGGCCTGTATCTGATCTGTGTGCTGACCTTTATCTGACCTGTATCTGACCTGTGTGCTGACCTGTCCCGTCCTGTGACCGCAGGCGGCGGCCGGCCGGCGGACCTGCTACGGTCATCCGGTCTCAGTTCGGGCCAGGTAGCCGTACGGCGGACGGTGGGTCGGTGCGATCGGCGACCCCACAGGGACGGCGGCACGGCGCCAGACTCGGCAGTCACCCTGCCGGCCGCCACCGTGCCCAGCGTACCCACCAACAAAGTACTCGGTAGGTCCGACCGAAGACAGTTTCACAACGCTGAACGGTTCACCTGTCCGTGCTTCTATCCTCAGGATACTGAAATCCTTCTCCTCCACGCCACAACCCCCTTCCGGGCTGGGCAGGCAACTTTATCTCATGCGGGCTGCTCCCTTGGAGCGGCACCGCTGCTCCCGAGGGAGCGCACCCCGTAGCCGGGTGCAGTGAGTGCCTTGGGGCTGGGTGGTCTGTCCTCTGGACGGGCTCAGCCCCGGCGACTCACTAGGGTGCCTGCCTAGACCAATGTCTCCCCCTAATTCCTATCATCCTTCCGGCTCTGCAATGGTCTTGTCGACCGAAAGGGCCTAATCCAACAACAAAAAAAAAGCTGAACGTTTGCTGCTGGATGTGGTTACCGATTCTGGAAGGAGCAGGATCTGTGTGACCTGTGATGTTTTTTTTTTTTTACATGTTCTTCATTCGTTTATAGTTTTGTTTCGAGTTGTGAAGTAGAAATGGCAATAAACATATTAGCTTTTGGTTGTTATCATTGTTTTGTCTTTTAACATAGGTACACGATTATTTGTGTTTTGGCAACATAACTTATCCCTGTGGTTTTCGCAGGCAAGTTTCCGCTGGACTTTTCTCTACTAGCGACTGTTCGGCCAGAGTCCGGTACGACAGGCGCACTGCTGGCTGTCTACAACGACAATGGAGAGGCGAGTGCCGACGGAACAAAGTCGACAAGGCATTCGTGGATGAAAATGCGTCTGTTTAGGCATCCATGTGTTTGGAAGGGGATAAGTGTCGTGCTCGTTCTCAACATTTTGTCCCACTCTGGTTACAATTTGCATAGGTTCATACAAATTACACATGCTGCTATTTTTGCTATTTTAACGTTTATCTTTCAAATGACTGCTTTTGGTGAAAAATACCTATTCCTGATTGCTGACGTCTGTGATTTGTTGTTCCTTACCTTACAGGACCAGCTGATAGTCACCGTCGGTGATACGATAGAGCTGAAAATTGTCGCCAGCCGGACAAAGAAGGGACCCAAGATACAAACCGTTACATTCCCCGTCAAAATCAACGACGGAAAGTAAGCAGCACCGTGACCAACTTTGTATGTAGCGGGATAGCGATAAATGCCGCTCGAGCCGTTCTCTTGTTAACTCCGCCTTCCACTCATTTTCCATTTGCGAAAGATATCTACATGTTTGAATATATTCCGTTTGACTCGTCATTTTGGACACATTTGTATACAACACACAAACGTGAATTGTGTAATGTGCATACTGCATTGTGTGTGCAAATCCCACTATAGACGCCGCCTGAGTCAGTAACTCGTGTTTCGACCGACAGATGGCACCGTCTCTCGATAGCCGTGAAGGGCAACTCTGCGTCGCTGTTCGTCGACTGCTCCCAGCAGTCCACACAGGCGCTGGAGCGGGACGAAAAGTCCCGGATCAGCCGGCGCGGAGTAACCATCGTCGGCCAGGACCTGCTGGCCAGTCACGTGTTCAAGGTAAGATGGCTGACGGAGGAGGAAACGCGCCTGGAATGTTACACAGCGTGAAGGTCTACCTAAGTGCTAATTATTTACAACAATGCATCGGAACTAGGTTTGTGGTCGTTTTTACACTGTTACTGTTTCTTTATTAAATACATGTTTTGTGCATCTATTACTCTTTATCCACGAGAGAAATCACGGACCCTCCTAACTTCCGTACTTTCCTGTGGGTCCGCACACCTTATAACACCGTTCTTCCTTCCCACAGGGCGACATCCAGGACTTGGTTCTCGTGCCGTCACCATCGGCCGCGTACGACCAGTGCTCTAAGTGGTCGCCCAACTGTGACACCCCGCTGCCGCTCAAAGAGAAACCGCAGGCGCAGGAGCCCGACTACGGCGACGAAGATTATGACGGCTATGAGTACACCTACGGAGAGGACTACGGACCTGAAGATATCTACGATTATGATTCGGTTAGTATTGGGTTCTTCGGATGGTGATTTATCGTCAAATTAATGAGCCAAGCACTAGGCTGTTTTGGGATGTGTTATTTCGGTATGAAGAGCTGCTTTGTTAGAGCGCTTCTCATGTAGTCTCAAGTGGATTTTAAATGTCCGGACGTGCTGTGATCGTAACTGCCTGTATCTGTTCGATGTCCGAAGCCTGGCTATTGTCCCGTCTGACGCCCGGTGCCGGTGTTTCCACAGAGAGGCAGTGATATCCCGCCGGACGACTTCGACCCTGCTCAGCCGGACGGGGGCGGACCGCCTCCGTTCGACTACGATACAGACCGTCCCTCCCCGGAGCTGCCTCCGACCCCGGCCGTCGGGGAGACACCGCCACCGGAGCCTGTCCCCGTGCCAGACCCCGACTACAGCGTCCCAACTGCCGACTACGAGGACAGGACACCGGATGCCGCGGAGCCGCCGCCAGACTACGACGACCCGCCGCCGAAGTTCCCGCCGCCGACAGAGGCGCCTCTGCCCACCCCGGTCCCTGACGGCGGGTTTGGCCTGTCGCCGGAGTCTGGTCCGGAGCTAGAGGGACCCCTGCCACCAGAGGCGGCACCCACGGCCCGCCCCGAGTCCCCGGAGAGAGAGGAGGACAGCAGTGAGGAGCAAGAGGAGGAGGATGAGAGGGAGTACGAGGGCCACTACCCGGCGACGTACCAGGGACCGCGCGGCGCGCCCGGTCCGCCCGGACCCATGGGACCGCCCGGGGACCACGGTCTGGACGGACCGCCCGGTCTGGACGGACCACAGGGACCGCCCGGCAGCGTCTTCATGATACCGGTCAGTGCGGGCGAGCAGGCTGTGGTTGATTCATATAATCAGACGAAATATGTTAACCCCTAGAGCGAGGGAAGGCTTCAAGATCATTTGCTCAGGCGTACCTCTATCATATGGGACAATTTGCGTTTTGATATTTTGGAGACCGAATAGGTCGAGATCTGCCTCGCTTTTCGTATGGAATATGTGGATTGATATATCTTAATTTACATTTCTTTCATTCTTTGTAGCGCAATCATATTGTTGTTTTCGCACATCGTCATTCAAGCGATCTGACCAACCGGTCTGTCTCGGTTCCAGATTAATCAGCACGTGGGCGGACCCAAGGGCCCGGACAACATGGCCAGCTCCATGCGACTGATGTTGGACCAGCACATGCAGGCGATGCAGGGAGCGCAGGGGCCTCAGGGCCTCACCGGCGGACCGGGGCCCCAGGGTCCGCCCGGCCCGGACGGGGTCAAGGGCGAGGCTGGCGAACAGGGAGAGCCGGTAAGAAATGAAGTGACGAACCGGTGAGAGCTGGCCAGGTGAACCATTGATAGATGGCAGAGAGAACGCGTTGTGCAAACCAACTAGGGATGGTTGTGTGAGCAGTTGGTGAGGGATAGTCGGGAAAGAGGTAATAGATGATCGGCCGAACCTAGGAGGGGGGGGGGGGGGGGAGGGGACCGTTTTCGTGCTCTGCTTGATCGATAGAGGGATGACGGGTTGACATTTACGGTAAGCTTTGAGGTTTAGACCCAGTTTGTCATCGAGGAGCCCTGAGGCCGATGTGAATGGATCTTTCCAATCCATGTGCAAATCTATTCAAACCACTGCATGCGGCTTGTGAAGTCCTTCGTTCTTTGCTCACGGCTGTTAATTTCGTGGTGAGAATGAGATTGATATAGCTAACCCAGACTCCCCTTTATGTTTCTCTTAGGGCATGCGGGGCCGTCGCGGCCCGGAGGGTCTGCCCGGCCGGTCCGGCAGGAGGGGCCAGCCGGGGAAGGACGGAGAACGTGGTCTGTCTGGTCCCCCTGGAGAGAAGGGCGACCAGGGACTCCGCGGACTGCCTGGTAAATATTTACTGTCCTGGCGAGTAACGTTGGATTTGTGTTCCTTGATCTTGTTTGCCATTTACTCATTTCTGAATTTGCAGGTCTTCTTCGAAAGTTTTTTTACATTTTCGGAAAGACACAACCTGCCATCCCGCCACTCTCAGCTTAGTCTTCTGATTGCTTATTTACCTTCTTTCTGAGCCGATCTTTGGAAGAATATTTTAAAAGTTGGTTGTGACTTATTCATCGTCTCCAGTGAGTCCATTCACTTCTCCGCCTTTCGAATTACCGCAGATGACGGAAAGTTGCAAAATCAGGCTTATTTCCCATCATTCACCGTATTCCCTATCATATGACTTGACTGGTGCCCGGCAGGTCTGTCCGGCGAGAAGGGCCACCGTGGCCGGCGCGGTAAGCGCGGAGACCGCGGCTCTCCCGGTATGGACGGCTCCCGCGGCGAGCCGGGCATCCACGGGCCGCCGGGCATCCCTGGAGAGATGGGTCCGCGCGGCTTCCCCGGCCCTCGCGGCTTTGGCGGCCTGCCCGGCAGCCCGGGCATCCCCGGCTCCGAGGGCCCGCCCGGCCTCAAAGGCAGCGTGGGCGCTCCGGGTCAGGCGGGCCCGCCGGGACTGGTGGGGCCGCCCGGAGCCCCCGGAGCCACCGGGCCTGTGGGCGCCGTCGGACCCACTGGACCCACGGTGAGATTGCTTGGTAAACGGGGACGAGGTACCCAATGCAGTAGAGCTAGAGACGTTGGGGGAGGAAAAGAGAAAGAGAGCCCGGGCTTTCGATGTTTTTGCAGCATTGTTTCCTTAGAGTAATGGAAGGTCTTGTCTTTTTGAACTCTGAGTTGCCATAATGTGCTAAAATGAAATGCGAAGCTGTGTTCTGCTTAGCATAGCCATGTGGTTTCCGTGCACCAGTGAACTGTGGTTTTATCGCTCCATGTCTGACGGCCTGACTTCTGCTCCGCCAGGGCCCGGAGGGCAAGCAGGGTCTGCCCGGCCTGCCGGGCGCCGAGGGCAGCCCCGGCCGGCCCGGCACCCCCGGCGCTCCCGGCCAGAAGGGAGAGCGAGGAGTGGCAGGACCCCAGGTGAGTTGGCAGCTGGCGCTGCCCCCCCCCCCCCTCCCCCATTGCCCGAAAAGAGAACTTAGTTTTATGTTTTTGGCGGAGGCGTATGTTGTGTCCACGCTGATCGTTTTTTTTTTTTTGCACCTGGTTTGCTTGCGAATGCATACATTCTTACATAACTAACATTCTACTCAAAAGATGGCGCCCATGGTCAATGCCTGAAGTTAGGCTGTACCGCAAGGCACGCTCTTCTTGCGGTCTGTGCCGTGTTGACGAAAGCTACGACTTTGTTTTCAGTGATGACTGTTGCACATGTGCTTGACTTAAACATCCAGCCGACTTCAGGAAAGCGGGATATGCATAACCTGTGTTCTGTTTCCAGGGCACGATCGGTTTCCCGGGCCCTCGCGGCAGTAAGGGAGATCACGGCAAGCGCGGCACGGTCGGAGACAAGGGAGAGAAGGGAGACGCCGGCCTGGAGGGGGAGAAGGGAGACATGGGCGTCAAGGGAGAGCGGGGAGAGCCCGGCCCGCAGGGAGTCGTCGGACTGGAGGGGCCGCAGGGCGCCAAGGTGAGGAACACATGACGTGCAAACAGTGCTATATTTTAGTGTGGAGAAGAATAACAAATTGCTGATTTTTTCTATAAAAGATGTTTTTATCCAACTACGCTGTATAGGCTAGTTGGTCAGAACTATGGCTCATTTGTCTTTTTTTAACTTTATATATAAGCTTACGTTCTCTTACAGTCTATACGATGTACTCATCTGCCGAGCCGATCGTTCTTCACACTCCGTGCTTGCTTAAGCTATACCTAACTGTCACCGTCATCTTTCAATTGACTCACCTGTGCTCTCCACAGGGTTTCGAGGGCCCGCGCGGAGAAGTGGGCGCCATCGGTCCGACGGGCCACAAGGGCAAACGGGGCCCGGTCGGCTTCCCAGGCTTCCCCGGTCTGACCGGCAGGAAAGGCAACAAGGGCGTGCGTGGCCAGCCGGGCCGACTGGGCGACAAGGGCGAGCGGGGTCCGGACGGCCTGCCCGGCGAGCGCGGGGAACGGGGACCTAGGGTGAGTCACTGCCTGCGGGGAAAACGGCATGGTGTGTGGTGGGTGTTAGTATTCAGTGTTTTTGTCTTAGCTCATCTGATCTTAGTTAATTTTAGTTGCTCTTTTAATGTTTTCTTTATAATCTTTTTTTTTGCAGTGTTTTCGTTGTATTTGGTTTTACATAGATTCATCTGTTTGGTGTGTTTTCTTTTTATGTTCGAGTCTATGACTATGTATGATTATGATTTATGACTATGTCGTTAACATTTATGATTTGCTCACAAATACCCTGTCTAACCGCCCCCTCCCCACCACCTGCAGGGTTTCCGCGGCTCGCGCGGTAAGACCGGCTCGCAGGGTCCGGTCGGTACCAAGGGAGACACTGGCCGACCGGGGCCGGCCGGGCCGCAGGGCGAACGCGGTGCTCCTGGGAAGGAGGGCCCGCGGGGATTCGCCGGTCAGATCGGCCGGCGAGGAGACCACGGAAAGGACGGCGTGGCCGGCCCGCCCGGCGGTCGCGGACAGCAGGTCAGAGGCACGGGGAACTGTGGGTGATGTAGTCTGTCACTATTCAATTTTTAGTTGTTTTGTTTCTAATTTGTAGAGATACATATATGCCGTGCTGATGATAAGATGGCGTATTTAACCATTCTTCATCAATGGTGCATTTAACCACCGTTTCCGTACCGTTTTCGCTCTGTCTGACGTCCCTGTCTGCCGCTCCCAGGGTGAGCCGGGTCCGCCGGGACCGGAGGGCTCAGCAGGCGTGGTCGGCCCGCCGGGCCCCACCGGCGAGCCGGGCGCCGCTGGGGAGCCCGGCGCCCCCGGCCTGCCCGGCCTGCCCGGCGAGAACGGTGCTGTCGGCGCCGCCGGGAAGGAGGGCCCGCCCGGCCCGCAGGGATCGGCGGGCAAACCGGGCCCCACCGGCTCACCGGGCCTGCCCGGCTACCCGGGCGAGCGCGGCCTGCCCGGACTCACGGTATGTGCGCTGACAGCGAGGTCTGGGCCCGGCAGTGGTACACAGCCGCGGAACGGTGTTTACCTTCATCCATAGACTGTTATTGTATCACACCTCACAGCCTACTATTGAATATGGTTAAATGGACGGTAATTTTTTATTGTCTCGGCCATAGATTCTCGGCATATCTAAAGCAGGAAGAGAAACCTAAGATTTCGAAAATACGTCCTCACTTGGACGATCGGACTTCCTTAGTATGAACAAAATGGGTATTTGTTGCATCACCTCCCATTATGAGCATCTGGTACCAGGTCCGCCACTTGATCCGTGATCCTATCTTTCCACAGGGTCTGCAAGGTATGAAGGGCGACCGGGGGCCGGCCGGTGTCCAGGGAGTGCAGGGCGAAAAGGGTAAGACGGGCATCCCCGGTGACCTGGGCCCTCCCGGACCGCCGGGACCGAGAGGCGAGACCGGCAACCAGGGACCGGCCGGAACCAAGGGAGATCAGGTAAGCACTGGTGTTGTGGGTGAGAAATTTTCCAAGTGCTCTTGGGCCTCTTGGTGTATTTTTGTCACGCAGCATTGTGAAATGTGGATGTCAGTGTTGGTGGATATTGTATACGATTTCTTAACGTCAGCCACGTTTGGCCGAGTTGGGTTAGATCTTTGTGCTGAGCTAGTTACGAATATGTGTATGTATTTACTATATTTGCTGTGCGATGGAGTTAATTTGTAAAATTCAATGAATCCGGCTCGTGTCATAGCCAGCGGCTGATATTTGTACCTTTGTTTCTAGGGTCCGCCGGGCCTGACAGGTCCCACTGGACGGGACGGCCCGACCGGCCTCAGGGGCCTTCAGGGTCCCACGGGGCCTCAGGGCGCCCAGGGAGAGGACGGAGAAAAGGGAGAGGTTGGCTCACCTGGAGAGAAGGGTCACCAGGGACCCCGCGGAGAGCCGGTAAGAGACTACGGACTGACGGCAGTGTTGAGTGAAACGACTGAAATGGAATACAATGATTTCTGGTAATGATTATAGACTACCGTGATCGTCTTTTATTTAGACTGTTCTCAGCCTCAGAATGTGACGATGTCCCCCTCCCCAGGGCCTGGCCGGCGCGCCTGGCCCCCACGGCGCTCGCGGCGAGCCCGGTCCCCCTGGCCCGCCCGGTGAACAGGGCCTGGCCGGAGACATGGGCCGCCACGGCCGGAAGGGCGAGATGGGACCGCAGGGCAAACAGGGCATTCCCGGCGCCTCGGGCAAACCGGGCCTGCCCGGAGCGCCCGGCGAGCCGGGAGACAAGGGCGACGTCGGACGAAAAGGTCAGTACGTGACGCCGGTCTGGCGTTTTGGTGTGTTTGGCAGTACTCTGTGTACTCTGTTTGGCAGTACTCTAGCAGTACTCTGGCAGTACTCTGTGTACTCTGTGTGTGCAAGTTTTCTGGTAGTGGTGCGATTACAAATTGCCGTATGAGTTTGAATTTACTCAGAGGTAGGGTTCATGTTTGTTTTAGTTGCTGCCCATCTTGGTGTGGCTCGCCTATCTAACCGTGTCCCGCCCTTTCCCAGGACCTGCCGGTCGTGCCGGTCTGCCCGGTGAAAAGGGCAAGGCCGGCGCGCCGGGCCGCGAGGGTCTGCCCGGTCCGCCGGGACCCGAGGGCCAGCAGGGCATGAAGGGTGCCCCGGGCAGCGATGGCCCGCCTGGACCGGTCGGTCTGGCTGGCCGGAACGGCGACATGGGCCCGCCCGGTCAGAAGGGCGAGCAGGGTAACCGTGGAGCGCCGGGGGCCGTGGGCAGCCGCGGCCCGCCCGGACCCGTCGGCCCCAAGGGCAGCCCCGGCAACGAGGGCTTCCCCGGACCGCCCGGCGAGCCCGGCCTCATGGTGAGCTTACTGGACGCCGTGTCATTACGTGGGATCGTGTGATCATCGTGCGATGCTGGGGAAGCCTCATAGTTTTTAGGAGACATTTGTGGGATTGTAATATCGAATGTTTAATTCATTTTACGCAGTCATCAAGCATCATTTTATCCTCTCGCTTCTCGTAATGTTAGAACTGTTGTATCGGTACAATTTGTGCGTCAGAACTTTGTTAAAATAGTAATAATAGTAGTAGTAATAATAGTAGGTACGGCTAATGTAATGCTGCTTAGTTCTGTCGCCAGTATCTAACATGGCCGCGTGTCTTTCGATCGGAACAGGGCGTCAAAGGAGAAGCCGGAGCGCTCGGAGAGGACGGCAAGGCCGGCGCACCGGGGCCGCCTGGCGAGCCGGGGCCACAGGGCGAACAGGGCATACCAGGAGCCGTCGGACAGCCGGTGAGTGACACAGCAACCGCAGTTCTGAGAGCCATGAGCAAACATCCGAGCTTCAATTTCAAGTTACAGTTCACTTGTCCGTACATTTTGCATTCATGATTTGATTCGGGCATGGTTACTTAGTTGTATGTCATTTGCCTTTGTTTTTATTGTTTTATGGGTATTGAGTTTTGTAGATTGGGTACTCTGGGTTGTACAATGTACAGCTACCTGCTTTTATGATTCTCTCCAGTGACCGTGCCGTTTCTCTCCGCCAGAGTCCGGAGGGGCCAGCCGGTCCGGTCGGCAGTCAGGGCACCCCCGGCGATAAGGGTGATAAGGGCATGCAGGGTCAGATCGGCCGGCAGGGTCCTGTCGGACCGGCCGGCATGCCCGGACCGCAGGGAACGTACGGACTGCGCGGATCACCGGGAGCCGCCGTGAGTACCCGAAGACGAGGCGACAGCGGTCGTACGTGATATTCGGATGAAAAGGAACTTGGTTAATGCTTCGCACCAAGCAATGTACAATGATGGGTGTAGATTTTAGATGTTCTTAGTCGTGTCGTGACTGTATAAAATAACCAAGCTGTTAAACGTGTACCTTACCTTTCGTTACTGAACCTGCTTTTATTTTGTCATATTCATTTGTAAGTTAGAAGGCTAGAAAGCAAAGCGCCATTGTAAAATAAAACTTAGTGATTTTCGGCGCGGCTCTTGTTTTCCCCTTGACCGTTCTTGTCCACCCTGACTGTTGCCTGTTAGCTCTGACCGGCCGCCCGTGCCCATCTCCCGCAGGGTGAGAGCGGTGCGCCGGGCACCCCTGGCGAGCCGGGCCCGCCTGGGCTGAAGGGAGAGACGGGCCCGGTGGGCCGCAGAGGCCGGCGCGGTCAGCGTGGCCAGAAGGGACACCGTGGCGACGTCGGCCTGCCCGGCAACGAGGGAGATCAGGGAGAAAAGGGAGAGCCCGGCATGGTCGGCCCGCCCGGACTGCCCGGCCTCAAGGGAGATATGGTCAGTGGAACGAAGTGTGGGCAGGCATGAAATATTGTTGAAACGTGGTCCAAATTGCATTGATGATGAGTTTTTTGTTCAGTGCATCGTGGTTATTTTATGCTATGATACATTTTAATGCATTCATTTATTCGCATCGGTAACTGCAGGGAACCTTGATGAGCAAGATCGTTGATGCCTTCACTCCTCTGCAATTTCCACTTTAGCCTGTACTTATGCCACACAGCTCACCCACCCATGTCTGATGTTGTTCTCAGGGACCTCGTGGCGACGACGGCGACAAGGGCCTGCTGGGGCCGCAGGGTCTGCCAGGGGTGGAGGGGCCGCAGGGCAGTAAGGGCCTCCAGGGCGTGGCGGGGATGAAGGGCCGACAGGGCACGCCCGGCCCGCCCGGCCCCCCGGGCCCGCCCGGCGAGCAGCCCATCGTACCGGCCGAGCTGTTCTACCAGGGACCGAGCAACTTCAAAGGACCCGAGGAGCGACGCAAACGAGAAATGTAAGCCAGTGTGATAAAATCAGGATGACAATGGGAGTTCAGGTTTAAAGGTAATTCATGGCTCGATTGGTGCCATTGTTCGCGACATTCATGCATGAGTTTGGCGTTTTCCCCATGAATTGGCTAAAATATCGTGATTCGTCTGTATGATGTAGGCATAGGCAATAGGCATGCTATATTTACTCAAGGGCTTTGCTCAATCTTTCTATTTGAATCTCTTATTCTCGTGACAAGCTGTGTTACGCCGTGTGCTGTGCTATTTCGGCTGTGTTACAGCTCTGTGAGCGAGTCTGCTCTCTCAGCCTGATGTTTCCCCGACTTTTAACAGCCCGGACAAGCTGGACATGGGCAGCGAGTTCTCCAACAAGCTGCTCAGCATGTACAGCAGCATCTACTCGATGCGCCAGGACATCCAGCGCATCGAGAAGCCAATCGGCAGCCGCGACAACCCGATCCGCACCTGTCGGGACCTGTACTTCGGACACCCGAACTACAAGAGCGGTACGGTGCCGGCTCATGTCTGGCTCATGTCAATGCTGCTCAATATCTGTATCTTTCGAGAAACGATAAGATAATTTTTTTTTGCATTCTGGTAAATGGGTGGGGCTAATGGTGAAGCATAAACTGCGTTTTTAATACCCTGGCGACGAAAGATGTTGGGAAATGCCGTTTATACGGTTTATATCTCGGTAGCCGAGGCGAGAGCTATTGCCGCTGCCTGTCGATAGATGACACTAGTGGTCTATGCTGGAGGGTATGCTGTACCGCACAACACTAAGGGCTTGACCGCAAGCCTGTAAGTTCGGGAGTCGTCAAAAGATATTTACCTATGGGGTCCTAAGGATAAACGGCTGTTTAACACGAACCTCTTATGCATGAACACATAACATAACGTTCACCGCGTCCCCCGACCCTCCGCGTACCATCCTCAGACTGGTACTGGATCGACCCCAACCTGGGCATGCCCGACGACGCCATCTATGTCTTCTGCAACATGACCTCTGCGGGAGGCGAGACGTGCATCTACCCGGACGCGCACGCCAGCAAGATGCCGAACATCCCTTGGAGGAAGACCACAGAGCGCGCCAGCTGGTTCTCCACGCTGCGCGGCGGCTTCAAGGTTAGCGGACGCTCCTGAGAAGCCAATGGTGCTAGGCAATGCAACCATGGCAGAGTTAGATGAGTATAGTTGTCGGTTTTGAATATTTCGTTGTAATAATTGTTAAACCGATTTATGCATCCAACGAGTATAACAGCTAATGCGTTGCTCTATTTTTTGCTTCCCATTCGAAGATTATACAGTCATTGAAAGTGTTGTCCTGTTTTAGTCTAATGCGAAGCGTACCTACTCGACATGTAACACTGTAATAATTCCTGCTGGACCTTCCCTAACCCGGCCATGTCCCGTTTCAGATCACGTACGAGTCGATTGGTACGGTTCAGATGACGTTCCTGCGCCTCCTGTCCGACACGGGACGTCAGAACTTCACCTACACCTGCATCAACTCGGCCGCCTGGTGAGTGCCCTATCTCCATGACAACCGCTCTGTCCGGAAGAAATGAATAATGCATGGAAAATCTGCAGAATAAAGCTTGATGCACACTGCAGCATCGGTAGAATGCTACGGCGTTCGGTCCACACGGATGATAACACGTTCTAAGCTTGTTACGGAATAATTTTTTATCAGTATATGAGAACAGCGATGAAATGGTCTATTTAATGTGTGAACGTACGTTGTTTTCAGGTACGACTCAACCACACTGAATTACGATAACAGCATCCAGATTTTGGGCTCAGGAAGCAGCATATTCAGCCACTCGGAAAATCTGCGGAAAATCAAAATAGCAGAGGATGAGTGCAAGGTATGGAGGCGATGGGGATGATTCGAAGGTTACCCGTCGACTTTTAGTGTCATGGGCTAGTTTATGTTGCCTTGGTTTTACGACATGGGTCACGGTTAGGTTCCAATACAACTGCTAAGCATGAATTATAATGGGTTAGAATTTATTGACTCATGAATAACGGATATCATAGTATTTTGGTAGGCAGCAAATATCACTTGAATAATAATTCGCAACGCTCCAATAATTTCACCATTTACCGTAGTAAAAAGGGCATTACTGAAATAACCAGTCTGTTCACTCTTTGAACCGCTTTCCCAGGAGAAGCGCGGCCCGGGCCGGATGGTTCTGGAGCTGCGCACCCGGCAGCTGAGTCAGTTGCCGATCCTGGACTTCCTGCCGGCCGACTACGGCCTGCCCAGTCAGGCGTTCGGCTTCGAGGTGGGCCCGCTCTGCCTCAAGTGAGAGCGGACTCTGAGAGGAGGAGGAGGGAGGAGGTGCGGCTGCAGAACACAGGAGGAGGGAGGAGGTGCGGCTGCAGAACACATCACACTCCATTTACATTGGGGAGGGAGGGAGGGAGGGAGGGGCGGGTCGCACCACTGCTCGCGTCGTGTGAGTGAGGCGGGCTGCGGTCCCGCTAACTGAACTGCCATGCGACAGTGACCCGCGCGCACTAGGATAAGGATCGTCGACATACATGTGTTTGTTTATGTTTTATGTGTATGATTGTTAGATATTATTTGCACAAGTACTGCCATTTTGATAAAACCAATAAAAATCACAAAATGATGAATTTGTATGGAATGTTTGCATCACGTTTATCAGCCGATGTCGCTTTAGTTCTGAACGGAGGAAGACACGGGAGGCTAGACGTTACACACAAAAAAAAAACAGCGTGTCGAGGGAGGCGATGAAGCCAACGCGGATTGTCCGAGATGGCCACATGTATTCAAAGTGGATGAGACTGAGAGGAGGGCCATTTCGCGTATTCACATGACCAGTTGATGTGGCAATGCAACCGCAACAATGGAAAAGGCGAACACCACAGGTAGTCCGATAGTCCGATAGGATTCGCTGTCATTCGATTTTCTTATTCGCCTATCGTCTTCGGTTTATGATATAAAGACAAGAGGAAACAAATGATTCCTGAGGCCACTTTTGAAAGCGGCGGGTACCGAACATAAAAACTTCGTTTTGAACAGGTTTACACGGTGCTTTCGTGAACTGAATAGATTTTCGCTGCGTTTGAGTATAGTAGCATACCAACTCGGGCATCTGGCTGATACGTTAAGTCAACAGTGTCAGCCGGAAGTACACGCACGATTGAGAGGGACAGTTTCCTATGCCAGCCTGTTACTTTATAGCGTACGAGTTACGAGTCACAAAGTGCAAAGTGGCTCGCTATTTTCTCACGAAGACCGACGGGTTAGCCTATGACCACAGCTCGGTGGCAATACTGTCGCGATATAGGCGAGCGAAGCCGGTGCCAGGGCGAGCTGTAACAGGGAGGACAAAACGGTGACAACGAACTCCTGTTCCTAATGAGTGATCAATCAAGGCGGGTCACCGATCAGGTGCCAAGTGTTTGACCGGAACATCCAACGCTGTGTAAATAAGATGTTTGGCCCAAGTGTAGAATGAGGATGAGCAGAAGGAATAGAAGAGCTTTGGGTGCCCTTGGCCACAGTAATATTAGCTGGCCGGCTCAAAAGTGAAACAATGCAAATAATTTCCTTGTTTTTCAACCAGTGAAGTTAAACCTTCATGAGTCAATGTAATATAAAGTTAAAACTTTACCAGCAGGATTTGTCTGTGGTGCGCCATAAACGTAGATAGTTCCAAGACGCGCCGTTATGTGCGTTGTGTTCTCTCTGTGTTTTTGTGGAACACATTTTGAACGAGTAGAATACATTTTGTGCTTAACTTAAACTTTTTTTGGTTTATGGTAAATTGAGAAGCGCATTCATCTCAATCTGCTTCATCTGATCTGCTCGTTAAGATTCATACAGTACCGTTTTTTAGCAGTCCTGCCAAGGTTAGGCACAATGGCCAGGGCTTGTTTCTTATCTTGAGTTTGCATTTGCAAAGTTGTTTTCCTGTTACGCAAACAACTTTTGTCAGAGTTTTTCTCTTAGTTATTATCATCAAAATAATTCCATTGTCACTTTCATACACATGAATACAGTTAACTTTCAATGGATGAATGGGTAGCTTCTGGCCCACATTCTGCAAAGCGGATTGTGAATAATTTCGCGGATTGTGAATAATTTCACATACTCACCACTCGACCTTACCCTGCGCCCGTTTTGACCATGATAATTTGATGGAATGTTAAAATTATTGCAGGTAGAAGGCTACACAATCCCTTCAGTTCATTCTGGCTCTGCGGCCAGTACAAGTTGCCAGTCTTGCACAATATGGTATCTGGCCCATTTATTGATAAATGATAGGTGGTACGTTTCTATTTATGGAAACGTTTCCAAAAATTAAAGGGAGTGTGTTCCATTTATGAAAACTCAGGTTCCATAAATCAAAACTCATCTAAAATCATGGATATTTTTGGATTTATCATGTAAATCATATTTACCTAATGTAATATTGTGACTTGTGTTTTTTTTTCTTGATTTTTTTTCCAAAAATTACTGCAATCTAGGAAATGAGTGGTAGGCAAATGGCGAACATGATGCCCTGATGACAACTTCGTGTAAGTTTCATTTTTGGAAACTTAGAGTTCCAAGAATGAAAACTACAAATGACCCTGAGCTCAATGTGATAAGCTTAAAATGGCATAGCATCATTAAGTGGGCTTGACTTGCAGCAGCTGCTGAATAATTGAAGAGCTTTTAGGTATTATGCAGCATTTAGATCTTTCTGTTTTGTAAAATAAGTCATTTCTGGGCTTGGAGAATCTTTTTCATAGCATTTTTTTTTTGTGTGTGTGCAACTGCACACTGCACAATTGGTACTTATGCAGTTCTTACCAAGTTTCTGCCATGGCCTCTTGGCTGCAGTACCTATGCAGTTCTTACCAAGTTTCTGCCATGCCAACAAGTATTTTTATCACGCTAACAATTGCAATTTGCTGTTGTAGTTAAAAAGCTGCTCCTGCTACTAAGCTGCCAATACTTTGCAAAAACCTTGAAAATGACAGACTCAGCTAACCATGTTTTGGGTCAGTTGTTGAACCCTATGTTTAAAATGTTTCAATTTCCATTATCATACCCATTACCCATATTTCATTCCATTACAACTTTAGGCAAATGACAACATCAAAAGATATTGCTATGGTTACATTATTAACATGCAGTATATTAATGCATTTGGCACTCTTCCTTTTTGCACCCGCAGCCCACCTACTAGGACCTGTGACCACTGTCTCCATCCCTGGTCACACCTGAAGTGACGGAACAGTGGGGCCGGCCGGTACCCGCCGCCCGCCGGTGGCCGTCTCTCGCCTGCCGCCGCCCCCTGAGATGAGCCGATGATCCGCGGCGCTATGAACCTGACGGAGCTGTCGGAGGCCGAGCGGCCGCCCTCGCCGGCGCGCCTGCCCTTCACCTCCGAGAAACACCCCCGCTCCACACTCAAGGACCTGGCGCTGCTCAGGAAACACCGCGAGCTCTGCGATGTTGTCCTTTTCGTCGGCAGCCGGAAAATATTCGCTCACAGGTAAGGACGTCGGAGCCGGTCGAGATGTCAGTCCATGTAAATTGTATTGTGAAAAACGTGCTTCATGAGTTGCTAGTAACTTACTTCCTTGTATTTTTGTTTCTTGATACAAGCGATGGGATTCTGCCCTCATACAGTACCCGTATTCTCCGCAGAGTTATCCTGTCGGCGTGCAGTCCCTACTTCCACGCCATGTTCACGGGCGAGCTGGTCGAGTCGCGTCAGACGGAGGTCACCATCCGCGACATTGACGAGCTGGCCATGGAGCTGCTCATAGACTTCTGCTACACGTCCCACATCGTCGTCGAGGAGTCGAACGTGCAGACACTGCTGCCGGCAGGTCAGTGCAACCGCCGACGGACTGGGTGGATCTTGTTAGGTCAGAGGCCGAGGTTCAGATCTAGGTACATCACAGACCAGGATGGTGGAAAGTAGACTGGTTTATATTCACTTGAGTGTTTACTGGGCGGTAGGGCTGGCTTGTGTTATGCTTTGGCGTATGTGGTGGATATTTTGCGGTGCTACCGCCAAGTGGCAGGCTCTTTTTGCTTGCGGCTGTTTTTATGATTGCAGTACCTATACCATCAGCTGGGTTAGCTCAAGACAGCTGGGTTGCTACCGCGGCTGTTGTTGTTTTTGCTGTCTCATTTGCTGTGCGACTCTCTGATGTCAACTTAGTGTGTGCTGTGCTAGTTTGGTTCAAGTAGTGACCGGTGTGTGCTCGTAATTACCTGACGGAGCTTAAGCAGTTTAAAACCCCATATAGCCTGTTGAGTGTTGACTAGTAACTTCATTGGCATTCTTAAGTCGATCAGATATTAACAGCAGCTGAGTTATTTTATGCTGAGTTTTTAGACCATAATTTGCTCTTAGCATAATATCTTTTCTCGCTTGTCCAACCATCGAGCCACTGTCGCAAAAAAAGGATTTAATATCACACAACCAACCTTTCTCTCCCTGCAGCGTGCCTTCTGCAGCTCACCGAGATCCAGGAGGTGTGCTGCGAGTTTCTGAAGCGGCAGCTCGACCCCACCAACTGCCTGGGAATCCGGGCGTTCGCAGACACCCACGCCTGCAGAGAACTGCTCCGCATCGCCGACAAGTTCACCCAGCACAACTTCCAGGAGGTGCGTCTGTACGGGCACAGGTCGTTAGAAGTCTGTTATATCCTAACTTACCTATGTACTTTCACGCTTTGTTGTGGACTCTTGTACTGTCTGTCATTAATGTGGGCCTTTTATTGATGCAATATGCGCATTCGAGATGCCCAAGCTTATCATCATGTGCCCGGGCTGAGTTGGAGTAATCGTAATAGGTATATTTTCCTAGGGCAAAACTTCCATGCGTTTTCATATTCGACTTGACCAAATATCTGCCGATGCGACCGATAAAAGCCACGGGGAGCCAACGGCTTCGTATTTTTCTCATATGTCTGGATGCCCCCGTGCTTCCAAAGGTGATGGAGAGCGAAGAGTTTCTCCTGTTACCAGTCAACCAGCTGGTGGAGATCATCTCCTCGGACGAGCTGAACGTGCGGAATGAGGAGCAGGTGTACAGCGCCGTCATGTCCTGGGTCAAGTACAACATCTCCGAGAGGCGACATCACCTGCTGCAGGTGCGTTCATACTTCATAGGCGTCGTTCATAGGCAGGTTCATTGAGCCGTCACAGTCTACAGTTCTGTTGATAGTGGTTGATCAGATGCTAGCGCTCTGAAAGGTAATTTTTACCTACTCTCTTGGAGTGTTCGCACCTTTCACTTTCACCACTGGGGCATTCCACGATAGATCGTACCACTTTTTTCCAATTTGACACCCTCATCTCTCGGATTTTAACGATAATTGGTCTAAGGGGTAATCAGGGGCTCTGAATCCTCCTGTAACAATTTCAGGCTTATCAGACGAGTGGTTTTTGAGTTATAGTGTATAACATGTTTTGGATCTTGCGTTGCAGCCCCAAGTTTGGCGGGCTGTAACTCAAGACGGATAATCCAAATGCCAAATGCTATACGGCATTGAACTTGCATTGAAACAAAGAATATTATGCATTTTTAAAATTTTGAAATATATACTATTTTTTATATATAACACCTCGAGTTTCCTTTCATTTGCATTTTTATGCCCTTGGGACCAATTTTTTTTGAATTTTTATTTGCTTAAAAACATTTTTGGATCATTTTAAAGTAGTAGGGGAGAGAGGTCATATTGCGCCATGTTCTTAAATGCGCCACACCTTCCTCCTGTCCAAAATTCGATTCGAATGAATGCTCGAATGTGTGTATTTACTTCACCACCAATAACTCGCTCTTATTCCGGTCCACGGGGGCAGGTGAGGTGTCTCAGCTTTCTCGCAGACCATTTTTTTGTGATTTCCTCTATTTTCTTACGCGAAACAGTCTATTTCGACCTTTGCTAGTGTCATGGTTTATCTTAGAGATAGTGATTCAACTAATAATCATTGTTAATTGCTCGTTTAATGGTAGTTTTGAAAGATTATCACCACCGTGGCTTCGCTGTCCTCGCCATATCTGAAGCTCATGAAAAATGTGTTCCATTCGTAATTGCGCCCACCCTATTTGCGCCCTATTCTTCAACCCAGAGAAACAGCATCTGGTGGTTGGGACACATTTCATTGAACACTTTGATTATTAGAACGCTCACCTTACCATTACCTTAGCCTTCACAGCATAAATGGTTAATGGGCTGACACGTTCAAATAGGCTACTTAGTTAGGTGGCAAACCGTTGTTTTTAATAGGGCGCTTTTACATGAGAGGCATGGGCGCTTTTTGATGGGGTAGTCCGTAAATGCGCCCTTTGCAGGTGTGTCGGAAAACTTTTCTCTTGTTAATTTTTATGGGTGTGATACAAATTAGGAGTTGTAATTTGATGCCAAAATAACTGAGGTACAATTTGAGATATCATCAAGCATGACAGCTGGTCAACTTTAGCCGCAATAGGCCGATATCCTTAAGGTGGCGCAATATGACCTCTCTCCCCTATGCAAAAAATTAGGGAGGTGTTCTTTCTATAAATGTACTTATTTTGCGTCACCGTAATGGTCTCGAATTGTGATTTTGGAAGAGAGCCTACAAATGGTGTGGTAAAGCTGCCTAATGACATCACTGGTTACTGAAAGTTCAATTGAAGTCATTTTTGCCTCACTTTTGCGTTGTTGACCTTGCGTGACGTCATTCGTACGTCACTAGGGTCATAAGAGTTTTTCGTCAATAACTCTCGATCAAATTGAGCTAGAGAGACGGGAAGGCTACCAATGGACTCGGGAAGACCTTGCGAATCGAATGATGTGCAAAATGATCTCATTCACCCAGCTTCGTGGCCTGACCCGACTGTTAACCATCTCTGTAGCGGCGCTGTTTGTCCAGCGCCGCGCTGGTTGGCTTTGCCGCGGACTCGGGGCGGTCACGTGATGCCCGGGGGCTAGCTGCCGGCTGGGCCGCCCGGTCGGGGCGCGGAGCCAAATACACGGCAGTGTGCTTACCCGAGGTCAGCGACTTAAGCTGACTTCACCAGAACAAACAGTATACCATTCGACGCGCCGGAGCTAGGCAAACACTAAGATGCTAAAATCGCGGCTCTGCGACCATTTGTTGCGAAGTTATCTATCAAAAACCGGACCCGTAATTTTGGGTCACTTGAAATGACCTCAGGGGTCACCAATGAACCCAAGACCTTAAAATTTGGTATCATTCGATGCATCTTGTAACGGCGCACATGCTCGTTTTTTCCGCAATGTTCTAGCTCCATTAGAGGCGAAACGGCGAGCTGGGGTCGTACCGACCCCCCGGAAACCCATTTTGTATACATTTAAATGAGGAACTTATAGAAAGAACACCTTTCTTATTTTTTGCATGTCGATTTTAAAGGACCTGAGGTTTATTTTGAAGAAATAAAAATGGCAAAAATTTTGGTCCCAAGGGTCATTATAGACAATTTAAGAAAATACTACGACTTTTTTCAATATGTAAAGCTTTTCTTTCCAATTTTAAAAATACTGTATTTATCTTTGATTCATCGTTAATTCAAAGCTGTTTACCGTTTGTTGCTTGCTTAGCTCGTTTTTGAGTTATAGCTTATCAAACTCACCCTTACAATCTGAAGTTAAGAAAATATTATGCAATGTAACTCAAAAAGTTTTCATCTGAGAAGTCCGATATTTTGGCAGGTGTTTTTGGAGCCTATGATTACCCCTTGTACCAATTTTCATTCAAATCTGAGAGATGAGGGTGACGGGCCTGGTACGATCTATCGTGGAATGCCCACTTTCAGAAGGTAACTTCTTCGTCGATAAATGGTCATTGCTTGTCGAAGTTAAAAGATAAACGAAATAACATTCTAGATGCCGACTCGAATAAGTCTTTTATCGTTATTTTTCCGTTTTCATATTGCAGGTCTGTGCTGAACATCGAGGAGCTCATTCAGGCGTGTCTTCGACCGCGTTTTGCTTCGACTGACTGTCTCCCTCCGTTCACAGATCCTACAACACGTCCGGATGCCGCTGCTGAACCCCAAGTTTCTGGTGGGTACCGTCGGCTCCGACCTGCTGATCAAATCGGACGAGGGCTGCCGGGATCTGGTGGACGAGGCCAAAAACTACCTGCTGCTGCCCCAGGAGCGACCCCTGATGCAGGGGCCGCGCACCCGGCCGCGCAAACCCATCAAACGCGGCGAGGTGCTGTTTGCAGGTGAGGATGGTTTCCGAGTATGGTTCGCTGTATGGTGGTTTGCAAGGTCTCTGACTAGCTATCACATCGGGATATTTGGAGCTTGATGACTTACTAAGAGCAAGCGAATCGGTTGCATCCTGAGGTTGACATCAAAGTAACTTTCGCCATTATCACTGACCGTCCCCCACCAATGATCGACGGTCGTCCCCCCCACCCCCCACCCACCGCGGAGCGATGACCGTCTCCCCACCAATCTGTCTCACCATCTTTTATCGTCCTTCACCACTTCTGCCACCCACACACCGGTAATCCCACTCTACCTCTGAGCAATAAGGTACTGTCCGGGTCCCGCCGCCACCACTGACCGTCTCTCCCCGTCTCCAGTGGGCGGCTGGTGCAGCGGCGATGCCATCGCCTCAGTGGAGCAGTTCGACCCGCAGACCTGCGAATGGCGCATGATGGCGCCCATGTCCAAGCGGCGCTGTGGCGTCGGCGTGGCGGTGCTGGACGACCTGCTGTACGCGGTCGGAGGACACGACGGACACTCGTACCTCAACAGCATCGAGAGGTGGGTGACGCTGATGGCCGAGGTTGAATGCTGAAACTCGTGGTGAAGTTGCGTTATAGGCTGTTACAGTAGGCATGGCTGGATGTGTAGGACTAAGTTGATATGATTGGCTTAACTGAATCAGTTTCCTTGAGCCTACACGACTTTTGCATGCGTTGACTCGGACGAAGTCTCACAATGGTGATTCCATTCTTAGATAGTTGATTTGATTAGATCAGATAAGATTGTAAGATTGCACAACGTGGTATCCTTTTAGGATCTACCGTATGTGCAGATTTGAGCAGGTCACACTATGCCGTCCCACTATACAAGGACTTTCACTGACTCCTTCCCCCCCCCCATCAGGTACGACCCCCTATCGAACCAGTGGTCGTCGGAGGTGGCCCCAACCTCCAGCTGCCGTACCTCGGTCGGTGTGGCCGTGCTCGACGGGTATCTGTACGCCGTCGGCGGGCAGGACGGCGTCTCCTGCCTCAACTTCGTCGAACGGTGAGACCGCCAGGCTGGCAATGAGTTGAAGTTTTTCATGGTGGGCATTTGTCGATGATGTGGTCATAACATTGCTACATTTTTTGTGGAAATTGCAATGGTATTGATACGAGTATATGCTGTTATTGACTAAATAATGTTTGTTCAGGTGTTTTGTGACTATGGACCCATACAATTATGTTTTTGCTGTTCAATTTTCATCATCTGACGTGATTTCCCGTCCCCAGCTACGACCCGAAAACGAACCGTTGGAGTAAGGTGTCGAGTATGACCACCCGCCGGCTGGGTGTGGCCGTGGCTGTGCTCGGGGGACTGCTGTACGCAGTCGGCGGCAGCGACGGACAGAGCCCGCTCAGCTCAGGTGAGATACGGAGTGGACGGAAACCTTGATCTCAGCCGAGGCCAGTATGGATTAAACACATGTTTTGCCAGTGCGGACAATTGTAAGCCAGCTCTTCCAGCTTAGGCCACAGTGCAAAAGGAACATACAGTCAAGTCTGATACAGGTTTAGTTAGCTGCATGTAATGGACTTACAGGGATTCACTCTGAATCAACGAAGGCCGATGTCACAGGAACGGATCTTCCAGCCTGAATATCGGTTTAGATGATTGGCATATGACGCTTATCTTATCCCTCGCCCGTTTCCAGTGGAGTGTTACGACCCGAAGACGAACCGGTGGACCATGGTGCCTCCCATGTCCACGCGGCGCAAGCACCTGGGCTGCGCCGTGTTCAACAACATGATATACGCGGTGGGCGGCCGTGACGACTGCACGGAGCTGTCGTCAGCAGAGCGCTACAGCCCGGCCACCAAACAGTGGAGCCCCATCGTGGCCATGAGCTCCCGCCGCAGTGGGGTGAGTGGTTGGGTTAGCTGAGAGTCAGCTAGGGCTGAGGTCAGGTGTGGATTTGATACGTAGTGTTTTAGATAAGCAGACAGCAGGCTGATGTTAGTTACGCTGGGCGAACGGAGGTGGGGCTGGAGGGTTTGTGGCTTAGGGGAATGGTTGGTGCATTGATCGGAAGGTTGAAGCTGTGAAGGAACCGAGGTTCGAGCGGCGACGAGCTGGCAAATGGGTATAGCTGACGAGCAAGTTTGAGGGCTTTTGTGTTGGGGAGCTGGTCATCGGATATTCAATGGATACAGTGGCTCAGGTTGCCGGCAAATTGGAGCAGTTTCTCGACCGGTGTTTTATTTTCGTAATTTTTACGGAAATGTAAAGCTACTCTACGATATGCATACCCATTTTACTTTTCTGGTTGATGTTTGCCGCATTAATCACATTCTGCGTTAGCTCGCTTTGAATTGGTTACCAATGACGTCATGACCGCATAATGACGAACACCCACACACCTGCGTCTCTCACCCCTCCCTCCCATTGTTCCCGCACGAGCCCCATGTGTGGCGTCCGTCCGCACCAGCTTACTCCACACCCTGTCACGCCGCACACCTGTACCTGAAAGCCACCCTCCGTCCCACTAGGGACATTGTCTTATATGGTGACTAACAGACTTTGCCGTCGTTTTACGCCGTTGACACTACACACTGCCTGATGATAACTGGAAGACGTCTCAGTCGCCTACCACAACCGATAGACACACTATCCCATGACTGACTGACGCCCCCCCCCCCCCCTTTGCCAGGTCGGCCTGGCCGTGGTCAACGGCCAGCTGTACGCGGTCGGCGGCTTCGACGGCACCACCTACCTAAAGACGATTGAGATGTACGACCCGGACGAGAACACGTGGCGGATCTGCGGCACGATGAACTACCGTCGGCTGGGCGGTGGTGTGGGCGTGGTGCGGCTGCCTCCCAGCGAGAGCCAGCTGTGGTGACGGCCGTCACTGGCGGCCGGCGGCCTCCAGAGCCCCAGTCCGCCGCCGCCACCGCCCTGTCGCCGCGCGGTGTCACTGAGAAAGGCGCACGGGTGGGCCGGGGATGCCGAGTGAGGAGAGTTGGACTCGGGCTGGTGGGAGAGGTCGTCTGAGGACACCAGACGTAGGGTTGATGGAGTGTTTTCAGACAGTGATTAAATCTGAGGCGGTGGATAGTGAGAACTGAGGACGAAGGGAGTCACGGCGCTAGGCGGGGACAGACATACAGGCAGACAGGCCTGATCAGAGCCGGAGGGAAAGTCATGGGGGCTGGACTGCTGCACTGCTGCGGGATGGGATGAAGGAAGACTACGGTCCTGCGCGTTTGACGGCAATGGCACCCTGCAACACCAAGTGATCCTGTAAGACATGAACATACAAGTGCCACAGCTGTTGTCACACACTGCAGCGTCCGTGCTGTTGAGTGTTGACGCATGAGTTGTTGACTGCCACCATGACAGATCTTGACGTAAGACGCATTTGTGCGCGTCTGGTACTCTGGTGTCAGTGACGGCATCGGCCATGGCCCGTACTGCCAGGAGACAACTCGCTTGGACGGCGTCTGGCTCTGCCCCGTCCAGAGCTCTGCGTTTAACCTCCATTGTACTGCCGACTGGATACCCGTTGATCGCCACCCGCCGTGTGACATAGGCTGCTGTGTGACCTGGCCGACCTTGTCGGCGCTGCCGGGGGGTCACGGCGCGGTCAGGAGTCACACAAAGGTCAGCATTCCAGCGGTGGGCGCTGCGCTTTTCTTCAGCCCACCGTTCCGGTGGTCGGTGCTTTCATTGCTGGTTAGCAGCTGGCGAAAAACTGCATCTACAGTCTATAGTGAGCTTTAAACCACACAGACAGAGGTCCCACATTTCAGAGGGCTCTAACATAAGGTGAAGTGTGGTGCGTCTATCCGCGTTGTGTAATCATGTATGTGTAAATTATAGACGTCGCGCCGTGCTCCGCCAGCATTTGTCGTCCGTGGGACTGATCCGATCGGATTAAATTCTGCTCAGAAGTTACTTTAGTCATGCTTCTATCCCCCGTACATAAGCGATATAGACGGGGGGGGGGGGGGGCGGTGACGCCTCTGGTCAGGCTAAGGCGCGCGGCACGTCGCTGTAGCAGTTCGTGAACCACCCCGCCCCAACTTACGGTCTCAGAACATTATTGTGGACGAGGCGGCCTGGTGAGAGAATCGGGAGTCTAGCCTATGATGCATTTCGCTGATATGAAGCGGATGTGAAGTTCAAGAGTTGCTGTGTGTATTTGAGTAATAAACGGCAACTTGTGCATTGTCTGTGGGATGCTTCTTCGCCTTGTTTATTCGGTTTATCTTTTATCCAGGTTAGGATTGCATGGAGCGAACGATTACGTAGTGATTTGACGGCGGTATGCCTGAAGTGTGCTCATTGCAGTTGCAGCTTCATTATACGCATTATCCCCTCGTCAGGCTTGTGACATATACAACTCATACTTTTCACACCCATAAACACACAGCGTTCACACCGAACACAGTGTATTGACTCTGGGCCTTCCACCGTCCGGCCTACCATCCGCCCACCGATCTCTGGGAATGTCATATCGCCAGCCGCGGGGCCGGTACCCCAATCGTTCCGATCCACCTATCGCTGACGGCATATCCAGTAGGGTGCCGGGGGTGCTCTGCAGGACCGGGCAAAGCTCAGAGTGACAGCGATGGAGCTACAGTGGAAGCGAAGTCTACGGGACCCGGGCCCGCGTGCCACGTGAAACAGCTCTCACCAGAGTACGGACAGTGGTATGGTTATATGTACACGATAACAAAGCCCGAATCCACGCCACCAGCCACTGACTGTGTGACCGGGTGGCGGGCGAAAATACGGGTAAATTCCCTACTACAACCTACTACTGAGCGACAGACAGGATAGACGGCTATACACGTTCGTTTAAATTACATCAGTGGCGGCGGAAGGTATTTTGGGATGGGGGGGCACACCTGATCCTTCCCGGAACCTAGGGTACCCCCAAATCTAGTTTTCTCACCGGTTTTAGGCCACTTATTTTTCACCTCTTGGCCTTTACAACAAAAATAAAAAATAAAACATTTGCAAATAAGTGAGATAATTAGTCTCATCTGAGTCAAGAAACTACCTTTTTGGTAACCTGGAATAAACGTTTAAAGCTTCCACACATGAGCTGTCAAGTCAGGTACGTACAGAGGGGGATTTTTTTACTTAAATAGGTATTGTCTTCCATTCAGCTTTTCTTTGAGGCCCTCGGCCGCTAATATGGGGAGTACAAGCTGCCCCGACGGTTCCTGGCCCTTTGAAACTTTGCGGGGGCAGAGACCCCCACGGCCCCAGAGTTGTGGGGGCAGGCTGCCCCCATGCTGCCCCCCGGCTCACGCGCCTATGCCGGCTGGCGTCTGGCAGAGTCGCGGGGAAAGGCCTGTGGCACGCTCAGACGCACTTTCGTGACGTCCGTGCCGCCTGCCGGGCCACTCGCGTTCCGTCCTACTCTTCCAGACTTCGGTTACCGGTAGCTCGTAGATAGCTCTGCTTGATTTCTGAGCATTATGTGTGGAGGGCGTTTGGTGGAAATAGTCCGTCACGGACTAGCTCGCCGGATAGCCCGTCGTGAAAACGGGGGCATTCCACGTCAAATCGAACAAAAATCGGCTGTTTTGCACCTTATCATCAGCGATTTCATTATAAATTTGTGAGCGAGTTCCTGTGTGGCCCCGGACATTACATTGATGTTTTTTGCACATTCTGACCACAGGTCTTCTAAATATAGGGCATCAAATTTTTACAAAATGTTGCATCTTTATATTTTTGAACGACCATAACTTTGTTTGTACTTGTTTGATTTGAATGAAATCAACCTTACTGTTTAGGTAATTTCTTAAGCATTTGTTTAGAATTGCACCTACTTAAATGTATGACCTTGAAATTTGCTTAACTCTGTTCTTAAGCACAATTATTGAAATAGCAAAAAACACGTCACCTTCGATTTGGCTCATTTTCATATATTTTATTGCCTACCATATTCTTAACAACCTGTGAAAAAATTAGAGTGGGCCATTCATAAGTTTTGAAGAAAATTGCACATATGCAAACGTATGTTAGCACGCGCAGTGGAGGGGGAAGAGCGAATTTCGCCCACCCCTCCTGTTTTTCGCCAATATCTCATAAGATTAATGCGAAATTAATTATGGCTACCTGTCAAGAATTGAATTGGACATCTCATCGTGCAAGCAATAAGAAAATCGGTTCACAACTGTTCTAGTAATAGCGGTGTAAAGTGAACATCCTGTCGCCGCAGCGACGCGGCGACTCGGCAGCCGGCGCCGACCGCTACGCGCCGCCTGAATTGTAGACTGTGCCGGGACGGAACGGAACGGTTCCGTCTTTACATCGCGCTCCCTACCGCTGATTACGTTCGATTCGCGTCAAATTTTGTGAGAAGACTAAGAAATGTACAGGCAATCTTATGGTGAAAGAATTTTGAAAATCGGTTGGTAAACAATTGAAATATGAACGTGTAAACACAAAATTGTGATTGCTGCGTTTCCCGCATCGGCCGAGCCCGCCTCAGCCGGCGACATGTTACTCTTAGCAGGCCTCTAACTGCCATATTTATTATTGGATTAACTAGAAATTCCCCATACATACTAAAAAATGTATGTTCTTTCGTAAAGTGAAGATCAAAAGACGTGAAGATATTGTTGCGTGATAATGTTTTCGTTGAATTTACTTCATGATGCATTTCCACACGGCTCAAAATTCACCGCAAAATACCGTTTGCCTGAGACACTTTTACTATGGAACGTGAATGCTTGACTACGATGACTATGCATTTCCATTCTCGCAGAGTCTGGGATATCACTAATCAGCAATCATTCATTTCAGAAAGTGTACACAAGCAAGCATGTCTTGACTCTGTCTTTCAAGGTCACGCGCGGTTGCGTGATGTTGATGCATGAAAATGGCGTTTGCCGCGAAAGTTATGAATGGCCCACTCCAATTTTTTCACAGATGGTTAGGAACATTGTGACGGACATAATATGTAAAAATTACCCAAATCGAAGCTGACGTGTTTTTTGCTATTTAAATTTTTCTGATTTAATTCAAGGTCAAATGCATTTCAAGGTCACTTCAATTTAATTTTATAATTAAAAATCAAAGCCTTATCAATTGCCTATAAGACCCTGTTAATATCATTTTGATACCAGAAAAGGAACCAGAGCTATAGCTATTTAAAAAATTGATGTGTGGCATTTTTCGCTATATTCGATGACCTATATCTCAGCGATACGTTATCAAATTTCGAAAATATTATACGTAACTCAGTTTTGAACCATGCCCAGTCTGCCTACAAATTTTCAGAAAAATCGAAGGGGATGACGGATTTCGGTGTTTGATTTGACGTGGAATGCCCCAACGGCTATTATCAATCCAAGTTACTCGCTATATCAACTTAACGTACAGAGGGGGATTTTTTTACTTAAATAGGTATTGTCTTCCATTCAGCTTTTCTTTGAGGCCCTCGGCCGCTAATATGGGGAGTACAAGCTGCCCCGACGGTTCCTGGCCCTTTGAAACTTTGCGGGGGCAGAGACCCCCACGGCCCCAGAGTTGTGGGGGCAGGCTGCCCCCATGCTGCCCCCCGGCTCACGCGCCTATGCCGGCTGGCGTCTGGCAGAGTCGCGGGGAAAGGCCTGTGGCACGCTCAGACGCACTTTCGTGACGTCCGTGCCGCCTGCCGGGCCACTCGCGTTCCGTCCTACTCTTCCAGACTTCGGTTACCGGTAGCTCGTAGATAGCTCTGCTTGATTTCTGAGCATTATGTGTGGAGGGCGTTTGGTGGAAATAGTCCGTCACGGACTAGCTCGCCGGATAGCCCGTCGTGAAAACGGCTATTATCAATCCAAGTTACTCGCTATATCAACTTAATAAAAAGGTACTCAGCCAAACTGGCATATGTTCCTGACGTAGGTACTAGGTAGTATGGAAGTATTGTGGTACTTCGTCGATAACAATTTTGGGGGGGCAAAAAGATATGTTTGCCCCCCCACCCTGGAAGATGGGGGGGCGCCGTGCCCCCGCTGCCCCCCCGCTTCCGCCGCCACTGAATTACATACACATGCACCCGAGCGAACCAAACGAGCGACTACGTTTAGTGACAAGCATCGATTACAGTCTTTCTGGCGCGCGGCCGCATTGCTGCCGAGTCGCCATGGCACCAGCACCTGTTTGATCTCGGACTAGGCGACGCGACCTAGCCCGTCATAGTCATCCCGCCCCACTGCATGGGCGCGGTCTCCGCCGAATGGTTCTAAATACTTCTTGGCGGCGCTGACGCTCAAACCGCAACACAGAGGCGTCTTGGCTACCTGCTTAGACAGCTCTCGTGTGCAGATAAAGCGGAGAACTTTTAGCTACGCGCAAACGGGGTTGTAGCGGGCACAGAGAGCACATGGACCAGGAAATATCCCGCTCTCTCTCTGGCCGGCCGGAACACAGAGGGTTTGATGAACTGAACAGTCCGGTTCGCCGAACTGGTCACCGTCGAACGTCGAAGAGTCACCAGAGTCAGCCGCCGATGGTGACTCGATAGGTACTCCAGGACGTGACTCTAACCTAATCGAGACCATGGCCACGCCGGTCGTCTAAAGGGGTTCAGAGACCTCGCGTCTTCCGCCGCGAACACATCGAGTCGGTAAATCACAGCTGGTAGTGAACCACGGAATCGTAGACACAGAAATACTCCGCGATGTGCTGGTAAGCCTGTGAGTAAGTCTAGTGTTGCGTCGAGCCGGTAAGCTGGCTACACGTTTTGCCGGTCTGAACAACAAATGACATCTAATGGGACGACCGCGTCACTAGGTCGGGATGATTAGATTAGATATGCTCTCTCATCACTGGGCTAACCAATCGTCACACACATCCAAGCATCCCTATACGACACAATCGATTCGCCTACATTCGTCCAGAGCCGACCACGATACCTAGAACTCGCTGCCTAAACACAGAGACCACGGTGAACCCCTACACGGTTCCAGCCTCTCCCGGTTAACACAGAATTCCGGTGGTGGCCGCTGCCCGCTCACCAATAAATACCCAGCTGACGGCCCGGCCGCCCCGCCGCGGTGCTCTCCTCCATCGCTTCCACAGCGGCGGGGGCGGCCGGCCGGCTCCGGCTGTCTATGATGTGGCCATCGGCTGCGGGTCGACCACGATCGGTACTTTGTCGGAGGCGGCGTTACCCAGCATCTCCTCCCGCGACGCCCTGGGGGCACGGACAGGTCAGGTCAGCGCTCAGTCACATCAGTCACGCCAGTCACGTCAGAGCGGCTCAACACCAGCTGCAGTAACACAGGAATGTCAGTGTGCTTCACAGGCCAGCCATGGGGAAGTATCGTATCACTACACCAACATCCGGTCAAATCCATCCGCATGACTGGACACAACACCCATGGCAACGCCGACGATGATTCAGCCATGACGTCATGGCGATAACGAGCGATGCGAAGCGCGGAACGCTCCGTATCGGCGCAAAACGGAGGTAAAACGACAGCTAAGCCTTCTTCGCAGGCGCTCATGAACCCGTGATTGACACAAAACTCAGGCATAATAGACGTCAATGTTTACCGAACCGATTACTATCTTTTGACATCTTTAGAACAGTGGAGTATGTAAAGATATCAAAACGGCTTCTCTTCACCAGTCTATGTCCGCCTGCTCCGGTCTCCACAGGTCTCTCTACCTGCCCCCACTGTACCGCGGCGGGGGCCTTTGTTTCCCGTCAGCAGGTGCGCCGTTTACACCATTTATCGACTGTGACAGGCGGAGACCAACGAACAGAGGGGAGGGGAGGGACAGAAGGGAGCGGGGAGGTTATCGGTCCCACGCGGACCCGTATCTCTGCGCACTCAGTGACGCGAGACTACCGTACCCAGTGGATAGGTGTTAAGGTCGACTGATAGAAACACAGAGGTCGAACAACACCTGTGAAACGGACACGACGGCGCACGTCAGACCGAGAGAATATAAAGCAACGGGAGATCAGATCTCGACCACACCGGTAGCTCCGAATAACGATGGCTTTAAAGCACCGGTAGCTGAGACAATCAAATCTGGGTGGTGGAAATATGGGTTCAGGGTTGACCGACCAACAGTGAGACTAATTCAGTCAGAACTCAGAAGGGCATAATTTTCCGGCTGCGTGAATCGCATCAACATGGAGGAGCTCGACCGTGCAGAACGCTATTATTAAGAATGCACTCGGACGAATGGGATATGACATAAAATGACTATCCAGCGTAGACGCTCCCCATCATTCCGTCAAAGTAAATAATCAAGTAAAAACGGCATGAGAAGGATCAGAGCTGCTGCCGCCAGGAAAGGATCGATACTTCCCCGCCCGACTGTACAAGGGCAGAGGCAAATAGGCACACATAACCGTTTGCGGCGCTCCAAGGATAGAACGTTTGACGTTACTCGTCCATTTGCCGGTTTAGTTGGGATCCGAACGACCGGAGAAAACGAAGCGGATCAGAAAATGTGTGATCATTTGTCAAAGAGCTACCGGGAACATAGCGTGGGTTTCCCAAAATGCCTAAAAATATCTAGCATATGAGGATCAATGGACATTAAACACTCACAATTATTAACATAAACACGCACAGCGAACATAAACAAGGACACACAACAACCATTCGTGCGGTGACGAACTAGGCCACTGACTGATCGAACAGTCTCGTGCTACACTCGACAATTACGGATGACACAAAGGTTCCGCTGCAGCATCTGTAAAACAGGCGCAACCCTAGAACGCCTAGGGGGGGGGGGGTTGTATCAACCCCCCCCCCCCGAGGTTTTTCTTAGCTACACGCCGAACCGTTTCAGATAGCCTGCTCAAATTTTCAGTACCCTTTGGGGCATCCTTTGCGCAACTTTTGGTAATTTTTTGTCAAGGTCATGTCAGGTCACGGAGTTATGACATCATAAAGGGAACAACCTCCGGCCAGATTTACGCTAAATTGGAGATTGCTTCACATTGGTATAAATGCCGACTGACCTGACGCACTGATGGATTGTTTTATAGAATCACAACTGGCTGATTTGACATTGGCACAATGTCCGTTGACATTTTGAAGGTCACTAAAGGTCAAGGTAAGGTCATTGACCTCGGTTGACCTGTAATGACTTCTTGCACTTGTATGCCATTTCGGGGTATTTTGATGCCCTGAATTCGAATTTGCTATCCATTTCAGGCATCGTCGGTTGTTTCTTGTAGTTCATTTTGGGTCAGGGTCAGGTCAGTGACGTCACACGCCTGACGTGACCCAATGGACAAATGACCTTGCAGACTTCCGATGCTCCCAACGCATCATTTTTAAAGTTATGACATCGAAATACACACCAAACGATAGAGAATTGATCAAGGATCACGTTAGTGAAGGTTTCAAGTCGATATCTCTTACCGTTTTGCCGCAATCGGCGCGGAAATCTGAAAAAGTTAGATTTTTCCGAAAATTTGACCTTTGACCGGTCATAAGTAGGTCAAATGTTGACCTAGGACCAAAAAATATACCACCAATCGCGAGATCTCGTTGAGAGCAATCCGTTGGTTTTTTCCGCTAAGCTCTACGACCTTCCGTTTCGAAACGCCAGGGGGGGGGGTCGTAACAACCCCCCCCCCCCTGGTCGTTCGTGTTATGAGAAATGGCCTGGTCGTGCGAGGGTTAAAAGAAAACGAACGAACAAGCGTCTCCACTGTGTGCCTTGCATACAACGTTGGCTAGAGCAGTGCTAGAAGGGAGAGCATCATACTTTTGGCATACATGTGAAACATTGTCTCCAACACAGCGTGTGGAAGCGGTGGGTGACGGACTTTGAGCACATGCACACCACATCACGCTGACAACCATCCAGTAGCTAGCCAATCTCAGCATCTCCTCTGCATGCTACCTAACACACTACCATACCTAGACACCAACAACGCAGCTCATTATCCTACACAGGGCAACATCCACAGCATCACAGTCATTTGCATGTCATCAGCTCTCACGGACAACACCCACACAAACCGACATGTCCGCGGTCTGTCCGTGCCCCGGTCAGGAGCTACGGGTTGGGCTGCCACACGGCCGGGTCACTGAACAGGGCCTGTTTGGCCTGAGGAGCGCCGCCCCCGCCGCCGTCCGAGCCGCGGGCAGTGGCCAGCATGTCCTGTAGGTTACCCCTGAGAGGCGGTGCCCGGAGTCATCGGTGGGCCTCGGGTGGAAAGCCATGGCGCCGGGAAAGGGAGGCGACAGTGCGACATGGTGACCCTGTGATGGGGATTGGATGTTTTTTTGACAGCGAGCGATAGCATAATGTTCGCCCATTACCTGCCAAGTGAACGAAGGTGATCGATCGATCTTGAACATAAACCCCATAGGTATTCAATACTGCCCTGTGCCCAGTGGGGTGTAATGCGTGTAACAAAGCGAACTAGAGAAGATCAAAGAAGGAAATATTTGATAAGAAAATCCCCAAACATCGTGCACATACGACACAAACAATCATTGACAAAGTGACTGACATGACTGATCAAAACAACAAAATCACTTACTTTTTGCCGAGAGCCATCAGGCCGTTCAGTACGCCGGCCGAGAAGATGAGTCCCGATCCGATAATGATGGACGCCGTCTGGCACATGAGCACGGCGGGAATGGCGATCCTGCGACAGACAGAGACACGACGTCAGGGGTCAAGAAATTACAGAAATGGTATGCCACACACACACACACGCCAGGGCAAGACGCTCAGCCGGCGTGCAGCCTCTAAAGATGCTTCTCAAAATGCAGTAGCGGTCATTTGAAGTATGTCATTGAAACACGAGCCTTTGTGGAGCGTTTCGGGAAATTAGCCAGACTTCAGCTGGTGGATTGGCTTTCTTACTGAAACCTAACGGCCTGACTAACGCGACAGCTGGATATTGAACTCCGATCCCCGCAACTCTGCAAGCCTGAAACACGACACGCTAGTATGCCACTCCCTGCCAACAGAAGCCATATAACTGGCACATAAGTGGCATACAGCTGTAAAGCCTCGTGGTAGCTCTCACAACTTACGCGATGTAGAGACCGCCCTTGAAGAAGGCTGAGGCATTTTCCATCTTCTTGCTGAGGTTCTGCACGAAGTCGATGAACATGCAGAGGAACGGCGCCTCCAGTACCGTCACCAGGAAGCCGGCCATGCTGCCACAGAGGAGAACGCGCGGCGTCACCGGGGAATGAGAACGACTCACGACACTGAATGTCCGTGCATTACGATACAAAATATCATGGTAAGGCCCAATCTGCCACAGCAAGTGACGAAACCTGACCAGGAGGCAGGAGCGATCGGTTTTCAGTGTACGAGATAAAACGTCGTAAAAAAGGACGACTAGTTTAAAAGCCTGTACTGACGACACTAAGACCCACTGACAGTTTGTCATTTGGCAGCACGGCAGCGCCGGCGAACCGGACGTCTCTTGAGTACTCACATCTGCCAGATGCCCGCCAGCAGGTACAGGGGAGTAACAGTGACACAGTTGAAGGCGCCCAGACCGATGGCGACTGAAACAGAGACAGATTGTGTGATCCAAAGCAGTAAGCATGCCACAATAATAGCTGATATCTATGAATGACGTGAATGACAAAAAATATGAAAGAGTATTGATAATATACAAGTGTAAAAGTGAGAGGGCAGCAACACAGCACCACTATCAACATGTCTCCTAACAGCCCCAGCCAGTTGTCCACTTACTAAGTCCTCCCACGGCACCCAGGGCCTTGGCTGCATACTTCATCCACCAGGGTGCCTGGTTGGAGGGGACCTGCTGCTGCGGCGGCTGCTGAGGCTGGCCTGGCTGACCAGCAGCTGGTGGTGGCTGAGCTGAGTTCATCATGGCTGAGGAGGGAGCAGGGTCAGTTGTTCAGCTGCAGGGCAGACTGTCCAGTGCAGCCACAATACTGGACTTACTGGATACTACCACGATACTGGAATCTATTGTCTCAGACTCCTTAGCATGTTGTTAGAGAATAGGTACATTAGTAGAAATGGTAGCTGCTGAAAAGGTATAATTTAAAATCTAAGAAAGCCTAAAACTTTGCATTTGTAGATTTTTTACATAAGTAAGTTTTTAATTGTAGGCTGGCATGCAAAGTACATAGGCTTAACTGTAAATGGTGAACAAGAAGATATGGAATAACATTCCAAAACATACATTAATAGGTACTAAGTGGAATGTTGCATAGGTATAGTCAGCAACTTGGCAAACTACCTAATACTCAGCATGCAAAGGTAATTAACTGCATGATCCTGTAGAGAGCTACATATACATTAACTCTCTGTTCATGACTAATTTGTTCCTACCTTAAAGAGCATGTTAGGTGATAAAAAACACTACTTAGTTCAGACTATGATGTACTCTGCTTTATGCATGCCACTATGTAAGACAAGGGCAATAATAACTTAATATTGGGAAATAACTATTGGAAACTCAAGAATCCAACTTATTACTATTTAAGGTCTACAAAACTGTTGCAATGTCTAACAAGAGACACAAGCATTGCGGGGCAACCTTGTCCAGCCTGCTGCATTGCCCAGTTTCTTGCCTCAGGAGGCATCTGCTGGGCTGATTGCATCATGGCTGAAACATTATTACTTGCTTAAATATTACATCTTAGGCTGGGTACCAAGAGGCAAAAGCCATCCCAATATCATAGAATATGCGAGTCACATGAAATCCGTGCTCGACATGAACCATTACTTTTTTTTTTCTTCTACACCGCCACCCATGAACAGGTGACCAGGAGTGCCCCCTCCCTCTATCCCAGCGACACACAGAACCTTACGTTAACACCAGAAAACTTAATATGACAAGTCGCGGCACTCCCTGCTAAGAGTAAGGAAAAAAAACAAAAGAAGGCGAATATCAGAGGAGTAAGCATGCTGTTAATAGATGGTATAAAAGAAGCAAAGTAGTCACAACTGCAAACAGTTAGTGACTGCCCTCCTACATCCCTGAAACGCCCACTGATGCTCACTCACACAGGGGAATGTTAGTGGGAGGAAGACAACTGAGGGGGATACAGTCATACATACATAGTGGATAGTTGTAGGTAACATCTCTGGTCAAATTCAGGCAGGGTCATTTACTGAGCCTCTGTAGGGCCGTCCAACTAAGCAAGGCTTGTTGTCAGACGGCCCACAGAGGCCAGTTCCGAAGTGGCTGGTGTAGAAATTAGGACAGGTAAGGCAATAAAGCAATAAAGGCAACATAACGAGACTGGCAGGCGATATCAAAAGACGCAAAAAAAAACAAGCAAAAAAGCAAAAACAAAAACAAAGAACACAAAAAAATCACATACACACAATGGGAAAGGGGTAACCGAAAAGGAAGGACGGGTAACAGAACTAGCTACTCGATAATAAAGATGTTTTTTATGTGTATAAAACGTACATACTAATATACATGGAACATATATTGATGAGAAACACTGTATTCAATGAATCAACCATACTGGCTTAGGAAGAAACTTTTGGAGATGTTTTTGATAACGGATTTCGAAGTTGGCACCGTAGAAAGTCTAGGAAATAAAGGTACCATAATTCTGTTCCAAATTCTAGGCCCAGCCCATGATAAAGTATGAGTTTTGTAAACTCTATATGCAAATGACTCATAGAAATGTTTAACGGAACGATTAATTCTAGTAGGTTCGGAGGTTACAAAAAGCTCAGCAATAGCAGATGGCAGGTTCCCATTAAGTTTTCTGTGTAATAGTAATAACATTTGTTGATGCCCAAGATCCCTAAGTTTAAGAAGTTTAAATTTCCTGAATATTGGCGCAGTATGAGCCAGTCTTGGCTGTCCATCGATTATTCTAACAGCTCGTTTCTGAAGTTTTTCTAATTCACTTAAGCTATTTGGATAAGTGTTAGTGTAAATAAAGCAGCAGTAGTTGACATGACTCTGGAAAAGAGAATGATACAATAACAAAAGGTGTTTTGTGCCCAAGAGGTACTTTAACCTATTCATCATTCCAATGTTTCTCGACAATGTTGTTTGCAGTTTGGCTATGTGTGTTTTCCATTTGAGGTCTTCATCAATAAATACACCAAGGTATTTAACAGTGTTTGCACGGACAATTTCAGCACCATCAATTTGAATTGCTAGTTCAAAATCTGTCCGTTTATTGGTATATATCTGATAGTACGTTTTATCAGTGCATTACTGAAACTTTAACATAAATGATGTCACACTGCATCAGTGTATATGTTCATACAGCTAATACAAACATTTTCTTACACATATTCAAACCCCCAATGCACTCAAAATCCAACCATATTGATGTTCCCCCTCGGCTCTGCTCTAACTACCACCAGTGCAAGGGTGTAGTGACCAGGGTGTAGATAAAGCACACTTGATGATGCTCACCTGAAGTCAAATAAAACAAATAAAAAGCAAAATCACTTCAAGTTCCTCTGTCTTTATCCAGAATCTGACGTTTAACGTTTGCAATGGATTTTTGACACACTCCCACCAGAAGCCTGATATTGATATTGTTCACGAATGGCGACTCCAAAGCTTGCAGGAATACAATCTGAAGTTACCGAAGGAATCAAAATATAGGTAAATAAGCGGCCTAAAATTACAGCCACTGAACTTATGCTACTTTATTCTATTTTTAGGGCTCTGGTATTAACTGGATAATTCGCCAGCTGACGCCGTATGGTGGCGCTAGTGGAGCAGCACCATATGACGTCAGCAGAAAACACCGTGAGCAGCTATGAAATGGGAGCGAGCACCACGGAAATATCGAAAGGTGATGGACATGTACTGACTTTGGTCATTCAAGTACCACCAACACCATACAAAAACCATATATCATCAAGACGGATTCTGGAATCGATTCGTTCAGGTATTTAAAACACATAAAAAATGTTTGTTACCAAATTCTAAAACAGTATAAGGATATTCTTGTTCCTTACTTTTACCTTGCGGAGTACTTTTACAATACCTTTTACTTGCTTTCTAGTACGCCCATCACTATCTCAAAATCTGGATTGCAACGCTGTAGGAAAACTTTTTTTCATTTGTCATTTCTTCCACTTTTGAGCAATGCTAATTTATTTGGTTTTATACATTAAATAATGAAGACGCTTCCTAACTTTTTAGGGATCTGCAGCGGCCCAAAGAGCAAAATCAGATATTTTCTAGAAACTTGAGGCCACTATTTTCTTATTTGCTAGATAATATACAAATATTGACATGTAAAGAATGATACGGGTGTATAATTCTGCAGAAATATAAATGAGTATTTAAAATTTTTCAAGAACCTTTTTAAAATCTTACATAATGACTTCTTTCAATACAAGGTGGAAGGAATTTCAGTTAACAATAAAGCAGCACAAGGCAGTACCTTGAGCTGCGATGATCCATAACCAATCGGCACCTGCAATTTGATTGATCTTCGAGATGTACTCTGCCTCTGTTCCCTGACTTTCCCTTTTCGTTGTACCGGGTGAAGCGAATATTCAGTGAATATTCTTCTGACAGTCAGTTTTTAGTCCTACATAATGTTGTCAATCAGATTTAATTGGTTCAAAAACCGTCGTAGTCCGTCTCATTCGCAGTCTACATCTCCACATGCGCACGCATACATGCTCAAAAACCCTGCAGCGTACCCTGATGAAAAATGTTTTGTTGAAATCAGAGACACTTCCCAAGGTAGGCCATAGTCCATGGCCATATATTTAAGTCAAAACAGATGAAACAGATAAACACAATTCCAATTATCAAGTCAACCAGCATCTGCACATAAGCTCTAAACCTATTGCAAGACTACTTTGTATTCAAACTTTGTATTGCAGAAGGGTGGAAGCTGCATGGAATTATGCGACAATTTCAGCGTGCATCCACGCTCGAAAGAGCAGGGTTAATTGTAACAATGTCAATACCATAACAATAACGTAATTGTAGGTGTTGTAATTCGGTTGTCTCTTGTCTGTGCTGGCTATTGCGCGGGCGGTCCAGCGGCGGAACTCGGCTTCGCCGCCGTGGCGCGCTGGCAGTTGCTTCTTCTTCTTCTTCTGCATCCCACCGCCAACCCGCTCAGGGGGGGGGGGGCGGCGCAGGCGGGTCGAGCGGCGGCTCGGTCCGCCCAGCATCCTCGATGAAGGTGACGACCTTCGTCGCCGGGCCGCCGAGGACGTCGACCAGGCGAGGGTCGACACCCCAGCGGCGGCGGCGGGCCGCCTCATAGGCCGGACAATCGGTCAGTAGGTGCGCCGCGCTGTCGGGCTCCCCGCACGCGGGGCATTCGTCGTCGGCTGCCGGGCCAATCTTGTGGAGCGTGTCACGGGTCAGCGGTGATGTGCCGGTCCTCAGCTGGGACAGCGTCACCGACCCCCAGCGCGCCAGGGAGTCGTGGCCAGGCGTGGGGTCCGGGTGCGGGTGGGCAGCGGTTGCCCTCTGTCGCGACAGCTCCCGGACATGGCGCGTGACGGCGGCCCGCGCACTCGACAGGTCGATCGGTGCACTGTCTTGGTCGCCCGCCGTAGCCTCGCCAGCCAGGCGGTCGGCGGTTTCGTTGCCGTCCAGCCCGGCATGGCCTGGCACCCACTGGAGCACCGTCTTGGTGCCGTTCTCGGCGAGGATGCTCAGCACTCAACAGCCTCCACACCTCGGCGGCCAGGGCCATGGTCTGGTTAGCTGGGCCGCGGCCGAGTAGTTGGAGCCCAGACCTTGAGTCGGTGAGGAGGCGGACCGACTTGGTCGATGCCGTCTTCCAGGCCGGCCACAGCCGCGAACGCCTAACGCATGGCGGTCAGTTCTGCTCTTAGGCTGGAGCAGATCGCCCCTGCAGGAGCGCGCACGGTCTCTTCTCTGTTGAGGCGGTGGAACTGGATCAGCGCCTACGCCGCCCTGTTCCGTCCCGCCGCGAGCCGAGCCGTCCGACCAGATAGTGACGTCCGGGTGCGGGAGCTCTGCAATGGCTCGCAGGGCAGCTTCCCTGCGGACTGCAGGCGGGTCCGACCGGCGGATGGCCACGGGCAGGTCCACCCTGAAGGTGATGCCGCCGCGGTGGCCCAGCGATGGTGGGTCGCAGCTGTAGAACGTCAAACCTGTAACACAATAGAATTGCAATTGTAACAAAGACCTGCATGGTCAGCACTCAGCACACATCTGCAGTGACTGTCATCCCAAGTTGGTATGAATTGGAACAAAGTTGGGTCATAGTAGCAGACATAGCACAAGCTGTTGTGATATGACATTCCGTAGGACTAGGTCGTAGGTTGTAAATTTTAGGTTTAAGGCTGTAGGTTGTAGGTCAGGTTAGGTAAGGTTTGGTTAGAAAGACCCATGCTCGTGCCTCGGGCAGCTTGTGCTACATCTACCTTACCAATACCCAATTTGAAATTCCCAAAATTGATGGCAAACAGGCTTTTTGTATAACAAGTGTAGTTAATTGTTCTAATCAGGGGTGGAGAATTAGGGGTTTTGGGGGTGCTCGAGCACCCCCTGAAATTCAAAAGTCACCATATAATAGTGCTTCAGAGGTGCTTGAATTACGTCTGAGACGCAAAGTGCTTTTCGTAAGACGATAGGAGAGTGATGTTGCTGGGAAAACGTACCTATATGTGCTTTTCTACGCAAGATTTCGACGCTTCCATTCGCCAGGTGCTAGAAAAGCACCCCCTGGGATAATGCCAATTCTCCGCCCCTGGTTCTAATCCCCGCTGCAATGTGAGGGTAACTGCTTTTCTGCAATCACAATATTTGAATTCATATAGGTAGGTGTTTACATGTTCAGAAAATGATACAAAATATGACACAATTATAGCTGCAACTGGATAGTGGATACCAACCTCAACCTCAACTAAAAGTTTCTGCAGCCTTATAACCTAACAAATGACTAAATTGCCAAAATAAATCCCTTAGTAACAATAGCTTGACTCTAAAATAACAGAACTTTTGCATGTAGACCCTGGAATGGAGGGTTTATGAAAAGTAACAAAAATAAACATTCACTAACGTCAATATGTTGTTATAAATTTCATATGTAGCATAAGCGTCAATACTGCCTTCATTTACAATTTTGATACTGTTTTCCACTCACAAACGCTGCCCTCCGTGGACAGCAGCAGCAGCAGTGAAACGTCACCCGTGGTGTGACATCATCACCCATGACGTAATGGAAATCCAGTTGTTACCAAGGCCCTATTTTTACCTAACGGACCGTGCGAGAGACAACACAGCAACGATCGAGATCGCAATTTGGTAAGGTTTGCCACACATCATGACTATCAAACAAAAGACCAGAGGAATATGATGACGTATATATGTATAATTAAATGTTTGCTTCTGCAGAACAGAAATCCGAAGTATTTTAATCACTTCATAAATTACACATTTAAGTCTAATAAACAGCAAATAGTTCAGAAATTTATGGTTAAACCTAAAAATACAACATTTGTTTTAAAACGCAATTTTTGCTCGAAGAAATGCAATAAAGATTGTAGCAATGTTTGGGAAACCTGCGCAGCTCTGACGTTTGTGGAGTAAAATGTTTCCTAATGTTTGGGTTTGTTCCCGTCGCTCCTCTAACCTCCTCCAAGCTCCTCTAACCTCCTCTCGTTTCAAAAAATCGTTCCCGTCGCTCCTCCAAGCTCCTCCAAGCTCATCTTGATTTCACATCTCACCACCACTATTTGCCTCCTCCCTCATCCCAAACGAAAGTTGGTTTTTTGGAGGAGGCTCTTGCGTAGACATATTTGGCGCACGTAATACAAATGTGAATTGTTTATAAATGAGATTTGAGGGAAGTGGAAATGATTTTAGTGATTGATGACGATTGGATATCTTTAAATAGTAATTTTTTATATTAATCTAAGGTTATTTTATTAGAAAGCGATTATTATCTCTTGATTTATGTTTGCGCGGCATAAATCGCCGACCGTTACAGCCCGCAAACAGCTGATTTCCTCGCGAAAATGTTCCCGTGGCTCCTCTGAAAGGGGGGCTATTAAAGCATCCAAGAGCGCAGCATCCAAAATACACAACAACCAAAACCGCAGCATCCAGTGATCAAAACCTCCAAATAACATCCAAAATCGGATGTGCGTGAAGTTGGCGTCGGATTCGGATTCGTATTCAGCGTCGAGTACCGAATCACTTGAAAACGTCATATCTGGTCAATTCGGGGACGGGGAGCACGAATATGACATTAATTTTGCCCTAGCAGGTATCCCTTATCCCTTAATCGTCCCTTAAACGACGGGGCGCGCCAAAAGTGCCTCAGGGGCTCTTCCGATCACGAAAATAATGGTCCCAGGCGATTCCCCGGGTCGATATCTAGCCGCACCACCACTAACTTCACACGTGCCTCATATCCCTTATCCCTTAATCGTCCCTTAAATGACGGGGCGCGCCAAAAGTGCCTCAGGGGTTCTTCCGATCGCGAAAATAATGGTCCCAGGCAATTCCCCGGGTCGATATCTAGCCGCACCACCACTAACTTCACACGTGCCTCACATCCCTCATCCCTTAATCGTCCCTTAAACGACGGGGCGCGCCAAAAGTGCCTCAGGGGTTCTTCTGATCGCGAAAATAATGGTCCCAGGCGATTCCCCGGGTCGATATCTAGCCGGACCACCACTAACTTCACACGTGCCTCATATCCCTCATCCCTTAATCGTCCCTTAAATGACGGGGCGCGCAAAAAGTGCCTCAGGGGTTCTTCTGATCGCGAAAATAATGGTCCCAGGCGATTCCCCGGGTCGATATCTAGCCGCACCACCACTAACTTCACACGTGCCTCATATCCCTTATCCCTTAATCGTCCCTTAAACGACGGGGCGCGCCAAAAGTGCCTCAGGGGCTCTTCCGATCACGAAAATAATGGTCCCAGGCGATTCCCCGGGTCGATATCTAGCCGCACCACCACTAACTTCACACGTGCCTCATATCCCTTATCCCTTAATCGTCCCTTAAATGACGGGGCGCGCAGTGCCTCAGGGGCTCTTCCGATCACGAAAATAATGGTCCCAGGCGATTCCCCGGGTCGATATCTAGCCGCACCACCACTAACTTCACACGTGCCTCACATCCCTCATCCCTTAATCGTCCCTTAAACGACGGGGCGCGCCAAAAGTGCCTCAGGGGTTCTCCCGATCGCGAAAATAATGGTCCCAGGCAATTCCCCGGGTCGATATCTAGCCGCACCACCACTAACTTCACACGTGCCTCACATCCCTCATCCCTTAATCGTCCCTTAAACGACGGGGCGCGCCAAAAGTGCCTCAGGGGTTCTTCTGATCGCGAAAATAATGGTCCCAGGCGATTCCCCGGGTCGATATCTAGCCGCACCACCACTAACTTCACACGTGCCTCATATCCCTCATCCCTTAATCGTCCCTTAAATGACGGGGCGCGCAAAAAGTGCCTCAGGGGTTCTTCTGATCGCGAAAATAATGGTCCCAGGCGATTCCCCGGGTCGATATCTAGCCGCACCACCACTAACTTCACACGTGCCTCATATCCCTTATCCCTTAATCGTCCCTTAAACGACGGGGCGCGCCAAAAGTGCCTCAGGGGCTCTTCCGATCACGAAAATAATGGTCCCAGGCGATTCCCCGGGTCGATATCTAGCCGCACCACCACTAACTTCACACGTGCCTCATATCCCTTATCCCTTAATCGTCCCTTAAACGACGGGGCGCGCCAAAAGTGCCTCAGGGGCTCTTCCGATCACGAAAATAATGGTCCCAGGCGATTCCCCGGGTCGATATCTAGCCGCACCACCACTAACTTCACACGTGCCTCATATCCCTTATCCCTTAATCGTCCCTTAAATGACGGGGCGCGCCAAAAGTGCCTCAGGGGTTCTTCCGATCGCGAAAATAATGGTCCCAGGCGATTCCCCGGGTCGATATCTAGCCGCACCACCACTAACTTCACACGTGCCTCATATCCCTTATCCCTTAATCGTCCCTTAAATGACGGGGCGCGCCAAAAGTGCCTCAGGGGTTCTTCCGATCGCGAAAAGAATGGTCCCAGGCGATTCCCCGGGTCGATATCTAGCCGCACCACCACTAACTTCACACGTGCCTCATATCCCTTATCCCTTAATCGTCCCTTAAATGACGGGGCGCGCCAAAAGTGCCTCAAGGGTTCTTCCGATCGCGAAAATAATGGTCCCAGGCGATTCCCCGGGTCGATATCTAGCCGCACCACCACTAACTTCACACGTGCCTCATATCCCTTATCCCTTAATCGTCCCTTAAACGACGGGGCGCGCCAAAAGTGCCTCAGGGGCTCTTCCGATCACGAAAATAATGGTCCCAGGCGATTCCCCGGGTCGATATCTAGCCGCACCACCACTAACTTCACACGTGCCTCATATCCCTTATCCCTTAATCGTCCCTTAAATGACGGGGCGCGCCAAAAGTGCCTCAGGGGTTCTTCAGATCGCGAAAATAATGGTCCCAGGCGATTCCCCGGGTCGATATCTAGCCGCACCACCACTAACTTCACACGTGCCTCATATCCCTTATCCCTTAATCGTCCCTTAAATGACGGGGCGCGCCAAAAGTGCCTCAGGGGTTCTTCCGATCGCGAAAAGAATGGTCCCAGGCGATTCCCCGGGTCGATATCTAGCCGCACCACCACTAACTTCACACGTGCCTCATATCCCTTATCCCTTAATCGTCCCTTAAATGACGGGGCGCGCCAAAAGTGCCTCAAGGGTTCTTCCGATCGCGAAAATAATGGTCCCAGGCGATTCCCCGGGTCGATATCTAGCCGCACCACCACTAACTTCACACGTGCCTCATATCCCTTATCCCTTAATCGTCCCTTAAATGACGGGGCGCGCAAAAAGTGCCTCAGGGGTTCTTCTGATCGCGAAAATAATGGTCCCAGGCGATTCCCCGGGTCGATATCTAGCCGCACCACCACTAACTTCACACGTGCCTCATATCCCTTATCCCTTAATCGTCCCTTAAACGACGGGGCGCGCCAAAAGTGCCTCAGGGGTTCTTCCGATCACGAAAATAATGGTCCCAGGCGATTCCCCGGGTCGATATCTAGCCGCACCACCACTAACTTCACACGTGCCTCATATCCCTTATCCCTTAATCGTCCCTTAAATGACGGGGCGCGCAAAAAGTGCCTCAGGGGTTCTTCTGATCGCGAAAATAATGGTCCCAGGCAATTCCCCGGGTCGATATCTAGCCGCACCACCACTAACTTCACACGTGCCTCATATCCCTTATCCCTTAATCGTCCCTTAAATGACGGGGCGCGCAAAAAGTGCCTCAGGGGTTCTTCTGATCGCGAAAATAATGGTCCCAGGCAATTCCCCGGGTCGATATCTAGCCGCACCACCACTAACTTCACACGTGCCTCATATCCCTTATCCCTTAATCGTCCCTTAAATGACGGGGCGCGCAAAAAGTGCCTCAGGGGTTCTTCTGATCGCGAAAATAATGGTCCCAGGCAATTCCCCGGGTCGATATCTAGCCGCACCACCACTAACTTCACACGTGCCTCATATCCCTTATCCCTTAATCGTCCCTTAAATGACGGGGCGCGCCAAAAGTGCCTCAGGGGTTCTTCTGATCGCGAAAATAATGGTCCCAGGCAATTCCCCGGGTCGATATCTAGCCGCACCACCACTAACTTCACACGTGCCTCATATCCCTTATCCCTTAATCGTCCCTTAAATGACGGGGCGCGCAAAAAGTGCCTCAGGGGTTCTTCTGATCGCGAAAATAATGGTCCCAGGCAATTCCCCGGGTCGATATCTAGCCGCACCACCACTAACTTCACACGTGCCTCATATCCCTTATCCCTTAATCGTCCCTTAAATGACGGGGCGCGCCAAAAGTGCCTCAGGGGTTCTTCTGATCGCGAAAATAATGGTCCCAGGCGATTCCCCGGGTCGATATCTAGCCGCACCACCACTAACTTCACACGTGCCTCATATCCCTTATCCCTTAATCGTCCCTTAAACGACGGGGCGCGCCAAAAGTGCCTCAGGGGTTCTTCTGATCGCGAAAATAATGGTCCCAGGCGATTCCCCGGGTCGATATCTAGCCGCACCACCACTAACTTCACACGTGCCTCATATCCCTCATCCCTTAATCGTCCCTTAAACGACGGGGCGCGCCAAAAGTGCCTCAGGGGCTCTTCCGATCACGAAAATAATGGTCCCAGGCGATTCCCCGGGTCGATATCTAGCCGCACCACCACTAACTTCACACGTGCCTCATATCCCTTATCCCTTAATCGTCCCTTAAATGACGGGGCGCGCCAAAAGTGCCTCAGGGGTTCTTCTGATCGCGAAAATAATGGTCCGATAATATAATATGGGACCGATAATATGGGACGAATAAATAATGGGACGATTAAGGGATAAGGGATATGAGGCACGTGTGAAGTTAGTGGTGGTGCGGCTAGATATCGACCCGGGGAATCGCCTGGGACCATTATTTTCGCGATCGGAAGAACCCTTGAGGCACTTTTGGCGCGCCCCGTCATTTAAGGGACGATTAAGGGATAAGGGATATGAGGCACGTGTGAAGTTAGTGGTGGTGCGGCTAGATATCGACCCGGGGAATCGCCTGGGACCATTCTTTTCGCGATCGGAAGAACCCCTGAGGCACTTTTGGCGCGCCCCGTCATTTAAGGGACGATTAAGGGATAAGGGATATGAGGCACGTGTGAAGTTAGTGGTGGTGCGGCTAGATATCGACCCGGGGAATCGCCTGGGACCATTATTTTCGCGATCGGAAGAACCCTTGAGGCACTTTTGGCGCGCCCCGTCATTTAAGGGACGATTAAGGGATAAGGGATATGAGGCACGTGTGAAGTTAGTGGTGGTGCGGCTAGATATCGACCCGGGGAATCGCCTGGGACCATTCTTTTCGCGATCGGAAGAACCCCTGAGGCACTTTTGGCGCGCCCCGTCATTTAAGGGACGATTAAGGGATAAGGGATATGAGGCACGTGTGAAGTTAGTGGTGGTGCGGCTAGATATCGACCCGGGGAATCGCCTGGGACCATTATTTTCGCGATCAGAAGAACCCCTGAGGCACTTTTGGCGCGCCCCGTCATTTAAGGGACGATTAAGGGATAAGGGATATGAGGCACGTGTGAAGTTAGTGGTGGTGCGGCTAGATATCGACCCGGGGAATCGCCTGGGACCATTATTTTCGTGATCGGAAGAGCCCCTGAGGCACTTTTGGCGCGCCCCGTCGTTTAAGGGACGATTAAGGGATAAGGGATACCTGCTAGGGCAAAATTGATGTCATATTCGTGCTCCCCGTCCCCGAATTGACCAGATATGACGTTTTCAAGTGATTCGGTACTCGACGCTGAATACGAATCCGAATCCGACGCCAACTTCACGCACATCAAAATCGGCCCTTTTGGGAGCATTCAGAGCATCCAAGAGCGAAACATCCAAGGATGCAGAATCCAAAACCGTATCATCCAAAATGGCAGCACGAGAATATCTGAGAATCGTATCATCCAAAGACGGTTCATCCAAGAGCGAAACATCCAAGCATGCAACATCCAGAATCGTATCATCCAAAACAATACAGAAAAGATGGATCCACTCAAGAGACTCAGAAGCGCCACCTGGCATATTTGTTATAAACTATTAGTTTTAGGCTCGCTTGACAGGTGGCGAATGCGTCGTGTTTAGCGGCACATCTTCACGATGTGACGTCACTAGGTAATATGACGCCACTAGGTATTATACAGTGGATCCCGCTTATATTTATTAACAACCAGAGCCGACTGCCGGTGGCTGCTCTGTGCTCCCGCCGCCGCCGCCGCCACCGCCGCCACTCTGTCTCCCGCCAAATAGCAAGAAAGCGCGGGAACCAAAAGCGCGCCAAATCGGTGCGCCGCGTGCTAGCTCTTCGCTCGCTAGGTGCAGCTGCACTCGGCGCCGGCTGCGCGCCGCGTGGCAACGCGTTGCTCGGCCGGTACAGATGCACTTAACAAAGCAATGAATTGCGGACAGAGCTGTTAGCTGTTGGCGCCTGGTGGCATTACCGAAAGGTTAGGAGGTCGATGGTATTTGGTTTGATGGATAACTTTACTAGAAGTTATTCGTTGAGGCTGCAGGCAGGGGCGTCGCCACGGATTTTTGACTGGGGGGGGGGGGGACGATCGACAGAGGTGAAATCTAAAAAAAAAAAACATAAACACGGCCAGGCAACCGTGTTTGGGACAACACGGCCAGTTAACTTATCAAGCTAACAGGGTAGGTATCAACATTTTATACATCACGCAAGGTATGTCATAAAAATAAAAAAGACCTTATTATGCCGGGCTTCCCCCGGCTTCCCCCACTGTAGGGTAAGGTGCCTAATTAGCGACCCTTTCCTATTTGCGACATACCTCCTTACAGAATAGCTGGGAAGATGAATCGGGGTAAAAACAATGTCAAAAGGTCTGCCATACTTTGGTTATCAAACTAAATTCTTTTCCGGTTGCTGGTGCTTCTGGTGGAACGTTTTAGGGGAGTTGCGATAAAAATGGCCAGTTTCTTATCCAAAACGTGTGTATTTGGACCCTATCTGATGAAAAGCGATGCACATTAAGATACTGCACCTTTTTATTCTAAATCGACAATCCTTTTCCAATTGATTGCCGTTTTCCCGTAGTGAATCTTGTTACTGTGCACTGCATGGTAGTCAAAAATGTGTCGCAACCCATATTTCCTATTTGCGCCCAACACGGTCGCAAATAGCTCAAGAAGAGAAAGAAAGGAAACAGACAGAAATTAAAATGAGGTGTTGCTGAAGTTTGCGATGTGTGGCGGGTGATACCAACTGTTGTCACCGACTGCAGGGGTGCCGATGCCGAATCCAGGGCAGGCCTCGAATATCATGCGAGATAGCCCGCGATATATGGGTTTTCGCCTTATTTTTGCCTTTGGTGCATCACGTGATCAGTTTTCACCTTCATAAAGGTGTTGGACAAACGCTCCTGTTCCAATGATTGAGTGCTTTGCGTATAAGTTGACTGTTTGGAACCATATTGCAAATTTACAGGCGTCGCATTTTTTGCCATTTTTATTATGGGAAAACCCATAGACTTATTAGCGACCCTCACCGTGGTCGCTAATCGGGACGAGTTCCCTATTAACGTTTTTGCAATGGTTTGCCAAAATGCTCAGTGCAAATAAATTAGTGGATATTGGTGCAGAAAATGAATGGATTTTAATAGCAAAATGTACGATCCCTTCGAAGATCAAGCCAGTAATACAGTGGCACCCATAGAGCGTGAGTAATGACGGTTCAAATTAAGGGGGTCGCTAATTACGCACCTTACCCTACAGATCCGTATGTATTCTGAGTTCTCTCATCTAAGAAAAATGATTTAGTTAAGAAACTAAGCTCTTGGGAGAATATGTTAACCCCCCAGTGCCCAGAGAAAAAAAGTTTTCCGATTCCAAAGAAAATTCACATGTTTGCCCCCCTATACTAGTGTTGTAAACAGCCGAAGAAATTATCACTGTACCTTTTGTAGTTTTCGACATATAGCACTGGACATAAATGTCCAGATGGGCATTACCATGTACAAAAATGGTGCTTTGCGGAAGATTAGATCAAACCACACCAGACCACTTAAGTTTTCTGTAAAAAAACTCCATTCAGCTAAAAAGCAAGTGTATTTCTAAAAAATCAACCAGAGTGTCAACATGCTCTCCTTGTCAACTTGCTCTCCATGCTCATGTTGTCAACACACCGGTGACATCCAGCCACTCCAGATTATCAATCAACGAATTTAAGATCAAGCAGCAAACTGAGACAAATCCCAAATTGGGGCCATCAGCACTGTCGCTGCTTGGCAGGGGTATCGCCGGGCGTCCACCAGTGGAAGCCTGAACATCTTTTCACTGGGCGACGCCATGGAAGCCGGCGAAGCAGTTGACGCACAGGAACACAGCACACTTCACGCACTTGGTTCCCACCTTCGCCGTGCAGCCTTCATTCCGGCAGGTCCCCCGTGACGGGGCCTTGATGATGATGTGTCCCATCCCGTCGAAGCGGATGGCCTCGGATCCTGGAGCCGCAAGGTTGCGGTTCATCATGGGCTTGCTTCCCCTGGCCCATCGTCGCAGGATGGTGCAGGCGTACTCGCGACGGAACTGGACATAAGTCATCGTGCCGCCAGCGCGGCAGTAGACGCCAGGCGTTGTGGACTGCCGTGTCCACAAGCCATGTGAAGATCGGCCACCACCACTTCTTGCCCTTGACGGCGATCCTGCAGTGGTTGACATTTTGATCCATCCTGTCAGTTCCGCCCATCATCTCGTTGTACTTCCCGACAACATGAGGGCGGTCAACTTCCACATGTCGCTTCTGCACACGGCTGTAACGGCGCACCTTGCCTGGGGGAACATCGCCGTAGCATGTCGAGGCCAGAGTGACGGGTGCATTGTCTTGCCACCTGACGAGAATCACGTTCCCGTCCCGACTGGTGACAGCCTGGTGCATGCCTCGTTCCTTCTTCCTAAACTCCTTCGTCGCACTGAGGCCAGTCGTGCCAGGGATGCGGTTCTCCCGGATCGTGCCTGTCACGTCGTATCCTCTCTTCGTCATCTCCTGCATCAGGGGGATGGACATGAAATAGTTGTCCACGAAGAACTGGAAGGGCAGCTCGCGGAACTCCTGCTTCATGTGCTCCAGCAGATCGAGCACGGTGGCGCCGCTCTTTCCAACAAGCTGAACGTTGTCGTCAGTGTGCTCCGCGACTCCCCTTCCTTGATAGAAGTCGAACGCCAGGAGATATCCGTCTGGCGTGTTCTGTGCCCAGGCCTTGAATCCGAAACGGATCGGTTTGTTCCGGATCGCCTGTTTCAGACCGTGTCGCCCAAAGTAGGCGATCATGGCCTCGTCGTGGGAGATAGCTTGCTGCGGAACAAAATGCTCCATATACTTGACCTGCAGGATTTTGATGAGCGGACGGAGCTTCCAGTAGCGGTCAGCAGGATCTTCCTCGCTGCAGAAGTGGAGGTTCCGCTTGATCGTGTCAAAGCGATTGCGCGTCATGGCTTGACATATGCGCTCATTGTGAGTGTCCGCAGCCTCTTGCCAGTAGAACCTGGTGTTCACTGCTGTCAGGTAGCTAGTGAGGACGAGGATGCCGATGAAGATGGCGATGTCTTCCCTGCTCAGCTGTGGATCTTGGCGTCCGTTTCGAAGAGCGTAGAGGCTGCTCTCCTTGATAGTGAGGTCGAAGATCTCCTCACCAAGGAAGAGTGTTACCAGTTCGTTTGGACTCATCCCCGAGAACTGGCTGAAGTTAGCCTCAGGGAAAAGCCTGGTAGGCTTTCCCGATGAAGGCGCTGGCTTCATCCACGTCACAGTGTGATGAGCTTGATGACGTCGCGCGGTAGGCTGGTGAGTGGTCTCAGTCCTTGAACTCCTGCGACGCTGAAGTTCAGCTTCAGACTTCAGGATGGGGGCAGAAAGATGGTCGGGGTCGCCCTCGCCTTCGTCCTCCGGTCCGGAGTAGCCGTCAGATACGTCACCTTCTGGAGGGATGAGGATGATGTCCGCTTCATCTCCGCTGGCATCTTCTTCAACCATGTCAAGGACATCATTCAGTGTCTTTGTCTTGTGTCTGAAACAGGAATGGAGCCATTGAAAGTGCTGTAACAGATAATACCAAATAAGCATTTGTGCAAGCCAGCTCTATTTTGTACACAGCAATGCCCACGTGGACAATTTTGTCCATATTTTGCAATTTCTTTTCTAATGATCATGCAACGCAACTGGGAGAACAAGCTAGCGCATCAAAACATGGGACAAAGTCTCCCAAACATGAATACACTGTTAATTTACCTGGCTAATACTCCAGCGCCATGACATCTTACCTTTCGTCATGTGACGTCATCGCGATTTGGGGTCTAAATCCAGCGAGCGACTTGGCTGCTCGACGTGTCGCTCAAAACTGGACCGATAAGCTCGGAATCATTCTAAAACGTTTTGCTGGATCTTTCTCGACTTGTACCGGCCGCTGTTAAAAGATGGCTCCACTGTCGCACGCTGTGGGTCCCCTGCACTGCAGAGAGACACGGTTGGACAAAAATGTCCAGTTGGGCGTTCCTGGGTTAAGCCGTAGCTGAATGTTTTGCATCGAAATTGGCCGAACATGACGTCACTCTGACGTTATTTCCGGTTGACCTATGAGAAGCGAATAAATTTTCATTGGAACACGAGGTGTCAAAGTGATGGAGCCGAAGGTTCAAGGTAGTAGGTACTGCAAGTTTCGTGTGCATGGATACGCCCAGTCGTTTAGAAGATGTTGCAGAAAAGCGAGGGGAGTTCTCTGTAGTCCCCCCCCTCCCCACCCCCAGCGCGGGTTAATGGCAGCCGACCGATTACCTGTACCTACATTTGCAGCCCGATAATTCAACTTAGTACGGTTACAGGCAAAGCCTCTGGGCTTCAATCATTATCGTCGCCACGGGGATGGGGGGAGGGGGGCAGGCGGGGTAGCTTCCCCGCCCAAGCTCCGACCGTTTTAGCTTAATCGTTTTGAACTCGTTAGACATAAAATTTGTACCATCCTTTTTCCGTCGAGATGGTTCGAAATATGTATTTGATAGACCTCGGTAGTCGGTAGGTCACTTTCACTATTCGACCCACGTCAAGGTCAGGTCTTGTCTTGACCCAAGCAGGTCTTTTTGCACCTAGCGATCGACATGTCATGACAGTTTGGTACCACACTATTTACTAGTTTTAAGCACCATTATATCGTGGAAAAACTACTTTTTACCATATTTGACCTCAGATGACCTATCCATTTCAGTAAATGGTATCCGGGTCATCCTCACCACGGGCCGGTGAGGGCCCTTAGAAACTGGCGGGGCCAGCTGGGATAACTGGGCTTTTAGGTACCGGTGCGGGGCCCTCAGACTTCGGCCCCAAGAGACCTAAGGGGGCTGGGGCCCTTAAGAGCCGGCGAGAGCCTTTCGATACTGGCCCATGGGGCCCTGAGATAACCTGCAAGATAACACCCGCACGTACAGCCCACCGCTAAAGTACCTAATGTGTGATTTTACCAATCTCAACGGATGGCTTTGACCGACGATTTTTAAATGCGGACTGATTGAAAAGAAGACGTCAATAGACAAAGTTGTAGCTGCAAGGGTGAAGATACATGTAAGCTACATTTAAAGTATCTTTGCAGTCTGGCTAATCGTTCCTAGGCTTCAGAAGCAGAACATACCCATGACTGAAACCACACATTACTTCTGCTGTGGACTGTACCTGTTTAGGACTTAAAGTTCCGGTGCGGGGCCATCAGGCTCGGGCTGGGGCCCTCGAGCATCGGGATGAGACAAGCAAGCGCCTGTGAGAGCCCTTATTAGCCCGCATGAGCCCGCAATGAAATGTGGATGTGCAAAAATTAGTGTTTGCAGTTTGCACACCTTGGGATTTTCAACGTCTGCAATTGCACATGCCCTGCCTCCCCCCTCGCCGGAATCCGCAGCCCCATAATCCAAAGTGTTTTTAAAAATATAATTATTCTGTATAATAAAATATCAACATCAGCGCAAAAGATCTACACGCAAAAGCTCTACAGTCTTGCTTTTTGTAGAACACTAAACACTTGGTATATTTAACGTTACGGTCCGTTTGAAAACTCGGCCCGTATTAACCCTCGCCGGCACAGGTGGGGGGGGGGGGGGTTGATGCAACCCCCCCTAAGGTTTTTCGCGAATAACTCGCGTAAAAAGCAGCCGATCGCGACGAAACTTTCAGTACCCTCGCGTTGATCAATTTTACACCTACCCTGAAAATTTCATGACCCTGACCCCAATGACCTTTGACCTGTGGCCTCTTTTCTGTGACCATGTTTGGCCGAAATCGCGGTTCGGCGCATGTCGGCTCGCATTAGCCGCGCGTTTGCAAGCTTTTCGTGGTTTCAAACGTTCAAACATGTGATTTGATGTTGCTCCCATGCATTAGGGTGGGTGTCAAGGTCACCTGAAGGTCAGGTCAGGTCATTGACCTTTGGTGACCTCGGGTGACCTCGGTTCACTTTTTCGAGTTTTACATGTTTCTAGGCTAGTTTTTGGAGCTAAATTCGAATTTATCAACCATTTGAACATTTACGAAGTAGTTTTGGTGCCTTCGTAACATGTTACGAAGCTGTCCGAGGCGGTTGACACGTATTACGAATACCCGTCACAACCCCTACCGGTTGACCTGACCTGACCTGACCCGACCTGGTCTAAATGCTTAATGACATCATCTCTGATCAAAACTAACACGATATTCGTGATCAGCACCCCGGAAAACCACGTAGCAGCCACACTTTACGACTTTCTAACAGGTCCCGATTTTCCCGGTTTTCGGGTCATTGACCTGACCTGGAAGGTCACCCGATGACGTAGGACCTTAAAATTGGGTATCATCGGCTTCGTCTCGTGACGGGCAACACGCTCGTTTTTTCCGCGAAGCTCTAGCTTGATCAGGGGCCAAACGCAAGGGGGGTTGTACCAACCCCCCCCCCCCTTGTGCCGTCGAAGGACTCAAAATGGCCTGTGCCGGCGAGGGTTAACCCTAGAACACCTAGGGGGGTTGTATCAACCCCCCCCCTGAGGTTTTTTCGAAGTGCACGCTAAACGGCTTGTCGTAGCGGGCTGAAATTTTCAATACCCTCTGGGGCAACCTTTGCGCATCTTTTGCCGAAAAAAATTGATCGGGTCATGTCAGGTCACGGAGTTATGACGTCATAAGAGGTACAGCCTCCGGCCGGATTTTCACAAACTGAGTGCCAACGCCCGAGGTTTCCTGCCGGTGGTACGGACATCGGTTGATGGATCGTGATGAAACTTCCCATGCATGTTGGGGCAAGTATTGGCTATCATATGGTATAAGAAATTTGACCGGGTCAGGTCAGGTCACGGAGCTATGACGTCACAAGAGGAACAGCGTCCGGTACTATTTTTGAAAAGCGGCCGAACCACTATTTTGCTAATTCTTGTCACCTCAATGGGAATATGCAGCAATATTAGCTTCTATAATCTATAGGGAGCAAATGGACCTCCCAAATCCAAAAATACAATCAGATTTCAAAAATTTAAATTTTGATTTTTCGAATTTCTGCCGCCGACTGTGACCTTGCCGACTTCCGGCGCTCCCAACGCGCCATTTTTAGAGCTAGGGAAACGAAATACATATCAAACGATAGAGAATTGATCAAGGAACACGATAGTGAAGATTTCAAGTCGATATCTCCCACCGTTTTGCCGCAATCGCCGCCGAAAGTTGAAAAAAGTCTATTTTTCCGAAAATGTGACCTTTGACCGGTCAAAAGTAGGTCAAATGTTGACCTAGGACCAAAAAATATACCACCAATCGCGAGATCTCGTTGAGAGCAATCCGTTGGTTTTTTCCGCTAAGCTCTACGACCTTCCGTTTCGAAACGCCAGGGGGGGTCGTAACAACCCCCCCCCCCCCCTGGTCGTTCGTGTTATGAGAAATGGCCTGGTCGTGCGAGGGTTAATGCTGCCCGGCCCGTATCAATAATGACCGTAAGGCCGGCCTGTATAAATTCGGAACGGTCAGTAGGTAATCGGCCGGTAGGGCAGTTCTAATACCGACCGGGCGGTATTAGAACCCAATGTTTTCCTCACGGCCATATCAAAACTCGTGCCATATCAAAACTAAGCAAATAGTCACTATTTGATGTACTTACCCATTAGCAACGCAGGCCTGCAGTGGACTTATTTTTTAATGCTGTACAGTGGAATCTGCTTAATAAATCCTCGAATAATAAATCCAGCCGCTTATTGTGGCCGCTTGAGCCATAGGCGGCGGAACGGGGAGGGCACCGGGGCACCGTGTCCCCTTTTGATTTTGGCATTTTAACATGAGCCCTATAGGCGACGCATGGAAAGAATGGGACCTAAAGTCGGCAGTGCCCACCCCCCACCCCCCTTAATTGAAGGTGTTCCGCCGCTACTGGCTTGAGCTGTTCCCGGATTTTCTCCATAGATATCCATAGTTTATCAATCCGCTTTATAAAGTCATTTTGGAGTTTCGAAGTCTGCAGTGACGTCTCCCGACTCGAAATGTGGCATGGCATCCAACCCGCTCCTTAACTAAGGTCCGCTCCTTAACACTTACCTAAGGTCTGGTCACAAAGTCAAATAGCCCTCTAAAAAAATGTGGTCCTTTAACCGTATAACTTATTTCCTAGAAGTTTGTAATTTTGTGTAGTGCAAGTGCAGGACTGCGGGATCGGAGCCGGAGCTTGACAGCTCGTCAGCTTGACTTGACAGCTCTGGCCAGAGTCGGAGCTGGAGTCACCGAAGTCGTTTGTACTTCGACTCCGAAGTCAGAGTCGACATTCTCTGGCTTGAAGTCATGCTCATTGCTCTTAACTGGTTAGTCGAAATTTATGAAGCCGTTTTAGCCGATCGTGGGCAGGTGGGATAAGAGCTGTAGGTTCTGTTGACCGTTGTGACTGGTGGACGGTGGTTTTATCGGTAAAGAGGTCAGACCAATATAGGCCCACACTGAGTATTCAAACCTCCTAGACCCTCTCATACCACACACCGTTCCGTCATTTCTATCCTCAGGACAGTCAAATCCCTCTCCTCTACGCCTCAACTCCTTGTTCCGGGCTGGACGGGCAACTTTATCCCATGCGGGAACCCCCGATAAGAGCACGACCGTAACCGGGTGCGGTGACTGGTGTGTGCTTGGGGTGCTGGTCGGCCTGCCCCTCTGGACGGGCTCAGCCTCGTCGACTATCAGGGTGCTCGCCCAGACCAAATGTCCCCCCTCGCCCTCCCCCTAATTCCCATCTCCTTCCGGCTCTGAAATGGTCTCGTCAGACCAAAAAGTCCTAACCCAATAAAAAAAATCCCAGACCGTGGCGAGGTCCTCTGACCTCTCACACCAGCATCAGGTACTCTAAGGTCATGGTGAACTGGTGAGCCCCTTCGGCTGTCGTTTTGCCTAGCACGGGAGGATGGCCGTTTAGAAGTGCTTGAGTATTGTGAATATTCGAATGTGTGGCTTATGCAGCTGTCACCCCACCCAGAGGACCGAACTTCAGCCTTTGGTGGGTGTACAGTCCACAGCAGAAGTAATGTGGGGTTTCAGTCATGAGTATGTTCTGCTTATGAAGCTTAGGAACGATTAGCCAGACTACAATGAAACTTTGAATGTAGCTTAGGTATATGTATCGTCACCCTTGCAGCTGCAACTTTAGCTATTGACATCTTCTTTTCGATCACTCCGCATTAAACAATCGCCAGTCAAAGCCAACCGTTGAGATTGGTAAAACCCTACATTACTTTAGCGGTGGGCTGTACCTGAGCCGCTGAAGTGTCTGAGTTCTCAGTTGTACCGTCGAACTGACCAGCATCAGTAGGTATTCTTTTAAAAATGGTTTATTTCTGTTTACATAACTCCATATTGAATGACCGTTGCAAATAGTCACTTTTGAAATCCTTTATGGCCGATTTTTTTAGGGGACGTCCCCCCCGGATTCATCGACTGCCGGCGGGGGGGGGGGTGTCCCCCGTCCCCCCGCTTTCGACGCCCATGCTACCTATAAACACTCCCAAACATCGGTTTATTGGAAAACATGACACACCCGAATATTGCACCCGTTACCCCTTTGTGTGACCCTGAGGTTATCTCAGGGTGTCTCAGGTCATGAAGGGTCACCAGCAGTTTTTTTAAACTATTTCTTTTGAATTGATATAAGAGACGACAGACGTGCTAGAGCGGTAAAAACATGTCAGATGTGTTCAACTCGGCGATACGGATCAACTGATATGCAGCATGACCCTTGCCGGTCAGGCCATGCCCTGACCCGAGGTCAAATTTTCCAAATGACCTTAGAAGTCCGAATTTCATTCGACGCGACTCGACGAGGGGAACACGTTGCTGGTAAAAGTAATGTCGTGGCTCCCTTCAGTCAAAATCTGTTACCTAAAACTTTTTTCGTATAAACCAGGGATGCGGAGCCGTGGAAATTTCAGACGGTCCGGCTCCGGCTCCGGCTCCGAGTAAAATGGTCCGGCTCCGGCGGCTCCGGCTCCTTCTCAGTAGGTACATCCCCTATGCGATTAATTAAATACCTACGGGTGGAAGAGAAAGGGCGATTGAAATTGGATTGGTACACGTTGCCTCTGTATTTGCATAACAAGGCTAATTTGAATAGTGAATACCACATGGCCTTGTACTGTCAAACCGAACTAGGTTAATAATTTTTCTTCTTAAAAAAGAGCCGGAGTCACCCCCTTTTTTGACGGCTCCGGCTCCGGTTCCGGCTCCGGGCTATATTGTTTTACGGCTCCGGCTCCGGCTCTGGGCAAAATATGCCGGCTCCGGCTGCTCCGGCTCCAGCTCCGCACCCCTGGTATAAACGGCTATTTTTATATTTTTTGCCCTCTGGAACATGGACTATATCACATAGGACAGGAAAAAGGTTAACTGTGAAGGAACGGGAGGAGCTGACGATGATAAGCGCGATCTGACGGTGAGATGAAGATCCTTGCGGAGGCTTGGTTACGGGGATAGTGTACACTTCACGACTTATTAGGCACTTCTGGTGTGAAAACAAAGGGCAAATAAACCCACTTTCGGTATCGGTCTCCATTATCGACACTTCAACGGCTCAGCCTACCTACATACGTGCCGCGCTTGGATACGCTGCAATGCGTCTTCATGTCATATGTCAGGTTTGTAGTGGTATCGCAGCGATGTCGCTACCAGCAGCTACGCACCTCCGTCTTGAGGATGTAAGGTCATTATAGGGATGCCACTGTATAGAGACTCAGTGATGTCATACAATTCCGTCACTTATGAACCGTACGTGCCACCACCTATCGGACAGCCATTGAACTAATAGTTTACAGCTTGTACAACAGATGTCACTATTTTGGATGATACGGTCTTGGATGCTGCGGTGCCAAAAATGTTTTTTGGATGATACGGTTTTGGATGCTGCACCCTTGGATGTTTCACTCTTGGATGCTGCAATTCCTCGTCCTTGGTTGCTGCCAATTTGGATGATACGATTTTGGATGCTGTGGTCCTGGATGTTGCAGTTTTGGATGTTTCGCTCTTGGATGCTCTGAATCATCCCTAAGGAGTCGGTTTTGGATGTTATTTGGACGTTTTGATCGCTGGATGCTAAGGTTTTGGATGTTGCGTCCCTTGGATGCTGCGCTCTTGGATGCTTCAATACTCACCCCTCTGAAACGGCTCTCCTCCAAGCTCATCCAACCTCATCCGAGATTTTTTGGGAGGAGCGACGGGAACAGACCCTTTGACAGTAGCAGCAGATACAGTAGCGAGGGTAGCGAGGGTTTATATAGCCTTGGTAGCGAGGGATCTGGGTTTTATTTTTTAAAGGTTGCATTTTTTGGAAGTCTTCACCGATTGAAATGAGTGTATTTAAAAGTTTAAGGGTCTTAAGAACAGGTGAGGAACATCTTAACGCAAGCAGAGTGTGTTATTGTGGGTGGGCTTAGTAAAGGAGGACATTCCAATTTAATTCTAAATTTGTCTTTTATTGGTCTCGTATTTCCCAAATCAATCAGATAATGTAAAAAAAGCATTGCAAAATACCTGAGTAGGCCTAGATCTAACCTGAATATCTTGCAGACAATATGGGGCATTCACTTCTCTCTTATCAATTAGCATCTAAATCTGAATATTATTTGGTCACTTCAAAAGAAAATTTGGCATCCCACAAAGATATTGCTTCTTATAACAAGGCAACCCAAGAGGAGCAAAAATCTGAGTAGTTTTTGGGAAGTGGATACTGAGTAGCTTTTGGGAAGACAGAGATCCTAGGTCATCTGTGTATGTTTGCAGACGTGTGTGCTTGGAACAAATACCTCTTAGATTTTGTCTAGGTCTTCTGAACCTTAAATTTTCTATTTTCTAAGGTTAAATATTTTTGCCAGGTGTTAATCAATCACCCTATATTTTTGTTGAATGGTGCTGTATTCTGTATGTATCCTAGCTACCTGTTTGCTTTGTATTGAAATGTTCAATGCAGGCTGCTGCTTTATGCCATGTAAGAAGAAAATTTATCATTTGCTGAACCATTGCAGTCCTAATCATTACCTGCTTAACAGAAGTTACTTGAAATAATTCCCCAAAGTGCATTTGAAATAGAGCTGCATTTGATTGTACAGTGATCTCATTACTGCTAAATCCAATTCTTCTTTGAGGGCATGACTGCCATCCTTAGCCCCTGGGTACTGATAAGATTCTCACTACCAACTCACAGATGAAGGTCATAGTTGCTTTTTCATGGTATGGACAATAAGTTTTTCAGGAAGTCTGGTGTAATGGCCATGGGCGAAGTTCAACACAGCAGCCATTCACTGCCAGTGTTTCTGCTCCCCGTGCCATTACAGCACTGCCAGTCATCAACACGACTCAGCCGGTGCGGTGGCGCGTGCGGGACGTCAAGGACGTGGTCAAGTGGCGGCCGATCACGCGTCCGTCCAAGCTGTCACCGGCCTACACCGGAGACCTGGGCGTGACCGAGCCGGTGGACGAGAGCCAGCCACAGTCGGCCGTCAGCGCCGCGCGTGAAGAGTTCGACAGGTGCGAGCCGCTGGGAACGATGAGGGGATGACGGGATGATATCTGTGAGATGGGCACGGAGCCTACGAAGCGTTAGGTCTGACACATAATTGTATGGATTTCTCGGTTTCTCACATCGAGAGTTCTCTCGTTGTTAATGCATATTGGCAGTGCCGATCTTGGACCACATTTACCACATTGCCGATCTTGGCCTGTGGCTGTGTCATGCTGTTTGTTTAGGCCATTTCACCTCGCTGGTGTTTCCTGCCATTTTATGTTTTCCACTCATGCATTTGCTCTCTCGCCGCCAGATCTGATGATGTCACGAAGCGAGTGTTGTCGCTCGAGTTCGCCCGCGGGGTAGAGAAGACCAAACAGCTGGAGGATAAGGCGATGGCGTTCGTTCAGCGGCACCGATTCGATACGGAATCACCCGAGGCACAAAGTAAGTCACGCAACACAATCAGGTGTAGTCCTTTAACCCGCGCCCCAGTGGCGGTCTCAGCCAACTTCGCCCTAGTGGGGGGGGGGGGGGGGGGGGGCATATGTTACCACCCACCTCTAACTCAAAAACTAAGAGGGCTAGAAAGACGCGGTAAAAAGCAGTCGATAGCTCTCAATGCGTACGTTTGAAAGTATTTCAGTCATTTTTCATCTTGGAGCAATATTGGGGTCACCAGAGGTCATCAAAGGTCAAAATTTGCCAATGGTCATTATATTTTTCAGAAAACATGCCGTTATCTCAGGAACTATGGTAGCTAGAAAAACGCGTGGAAAAGCAATCGATAGTTTTTGAAATCTTTTTTTGATAAGTTCATAATCAAAATTGACCTCAGGTCAACGGTTTAGCCTCCAGAAGGCAAAAACTACAAAAATAGCTGTTTTTACGAAAAGTGTTTTTCTACAATAACTTTCGACCACAAAAAGCCACGACATTTCTATTGACAGAATCGTGTTCCTCTCGCCGAGACGCGTCGAATGAACTATAATTTGACCTTGAAAGGTCAACTTGAAAATTTGACCTCAGGTCAAGGTCATGACCTGACCGGAAAACGTCATGTTGCATATCAGTCGATGCGTCTCGGCAAGACAAACACAATGAGACCATCCCCAGCGTTCTATCTCTTTCCAATCGTGAGTTATTGGCAAAAATCTGTTTGTAGCCTCAGATGACCTCGGATGACCTTTCTAGAGGCTATCAGCAAAAATGACACCTTGGTCATCACGAGTGGTCCAAATCATTGTGATTCTGAAATATTTGGACTGTTCCTATGCGTACACACGGATCTAGAGGCATTTTCATTTTTCTCCATTGACTTGTAATGGAAAGGTCACGCCACTGACCTGACCTTAGGTCACGGATATAAAAAATCTGAGATATACAAATTGTAGGTGCCCATAACATCATGCGATCCACCAAGTTTAAAACCTTTCTGACAAACACTGCATGCTGGACATGATTGCAAACTTTTTTAGGCTTGGTCAGTTAACTTGACCTAGTGACCTGACCTGACATGACCTGGGGTCAAAAATTTCACACATTGTCCAAAATTGATGTACCAAAAGCTACACTAAGCGGCGCGGCGCTGCGCGCCGCGTTTTTTTATTCACACGCAAAAAAAGCGACAGGGTGGTAACATATGCCCCCCCCCCCCCACTGGGGCGAAGGTTAAAAAATCAAAATTTGGGATGTTCCAGTGAAGGTTATCAATGATAATTATCCGTTAATGTCTTGCATCTCGTGAACTCGCCAGACAGCTGGTTGAGCGAGTGAGCGTTCCATCGCTGACGGCCCTTCACCGTCCTTTCCCGCAGTCGGTCGGATGACGGCCAAGATCCGTCGCTACCAGCTGCTGCTCCAGGACCCGGCCATATTCAAGAGCAGCTCTCTGATGCGTGCGCGGGTTCACGACCTGGCGCACAAGCGCAGCGGTCTGCTGCGCAAACTGCGCGCCACAGACTACCGGCGCTTCGAGTGGCTACTGGAGCAGCTGGAGATTGTCTACCGGCCGCCGCTGCCCTACAAGTGAGTGATGGGTGGGCTACTTTGCTGCTTTGGCGTTCGACTGTTTGTCGTTAGGGCTCTGGGGAAGATTATTTTGGATATGGATTGCGAGCTACGTACCAATACCATGAATGCCCAAATTGAGGGTTCGGAAAATCTGCGGACGACATTCCAAAACAGGATCTATATCTATAACTCAACACTAAATGCTAAAGCAAGACCTTTGAGTTTTAAAATCACTTCATCAAAGCTGGCTTCTTTTAGAGGCTTGGCTTTTGGCTTTCTAGACGCTGACCGGCACAAGTCAGCGTCAGCTCGGTACATACGAGTAGTTATCGCTTCCCTGGTGTCTTCGTTCGATAGATGTCGCCAGTGTTCCTCTGATGGGTAAATCGCCGTTCATCTCATTCCTTCGCCGATTCCAGCCGTTTCCACCTCTAGTGTTTGGTGAATGGTGATTCTGAAAAGAGAATTCGCTTCCTTGCTGTCATTGGTGGATCGCAAACCTGTTGAGATAATTGGACACACTCCTTCATTCAGCACGGCCCTAGAGGTGCACGGTTCATTTATTGATCATTGTCTTGTTTATGTAAGCGTAGATTTTCTCACAGATACTCGTTGTATCTTACATTTTCATTTCGATCAAGATCCGAGCAATCATGTTGTGCAGATAACATAGCTGTAATTGCTTTTGAAGTTGATTTTCTTCGATATCCTACCGCTCTCAATGACTCATTGTGCTTCCTCAATGACTCTTCACTGCTCTGCTGTCAATAGTTGTTGAAGAGCACCTTTAACCATCTTTGTTACTTGTTAGTTTGCCGTCCGTGTGCATCATGAAAATGTTCTCAGTCCGCTGAATTATGTTTGTATTCTGTGCACGATCAATGCACAATGTTCTAATTGGCTGTTGTCCCATTATGACGCACCGGACTCCGTTTCCAATTTCCTCTCTTCTGCTGTCTGTTGCCAGTTGACCTACAACTGCCAGCTATATGTTCGAATGGTCCCATGCCAGCTGCATGCGTTGGTCAGCATCTAAGCGGCTTATCGGTGATTGGCTCCATCTGAGTTGCTGGGCTCTGCCAGACACTTTTTTCTTCCTAGTACACACTGTGACTCAACTGATCAACTTACCCACTGGTCAATTTTCCTAGAAACGAGACTAATGAGAAAGCGATTAGGGTGGATAAAATGAGGCTTATGATGGAAGGGACTAGCCTTCCTTATCCATTATTTATCGCTGTGTTTACCTGTGAAATAATATGCTTGCCTTTTGCCGCGAACCTAATAGTGTGTCATTTTCAGGCACTTAAAACTAACTGGAACCGAATAGAGATAAATAATGGTTTTCGTAGTCAGACTGCTGACTAAAACTAGCACACAAACACAGGGTATTATGGTATATTTCATAATCAAAACAAAGCGATTCCCATGTAACAATGGCTTACAAATACCGTTTGTTGAAAAATGCTTGCATGAACCAAGCCGCAATGCCTTTCAACTATCACATGTAAATCCAGGTAAACGTAGCACTCTGTGCACGCTCTGCCCACCTGCAATTTCGGCAACATGTGCCGCTGCAACAGACTGCGAAGGCTGTCAGTCATTTGCACTGGGGATGACCACACAATGCCGCTATCTGACCGTCTCTGCTCTGTCCTTGTGACATCCCGGCCGTTCTGCTCTGCTGAGACGTCAGTCAGGCTCCGTGCTCTGGCCGTTCCCGTGCTGTCGATGCTATCTCTCCGGCCTGATTCGGGTGTCGGTGCGCGGCTGAGCCCCGATGTGTTAATTGATCTGATTTCCACGGCTGTCTCGCCGTCTGAGTAATGCGTCACAATGGCTCTGTTATCACGCCATCAGCCTCCACTCGTCCCTGGGTGGTCAGTGGTTACCACTTACCAGCTCCTCTGGGCCTGAGGAGAGGAGTCTGTTGTCCGACCCGGCCCGAAAACGGCCTGTGGTATCGGTATGATCCCACCCGAACAGCGGTTTGTAGTCGCATCCTGTCCGAAGAACGGTTCGTCTTCTGATCCCCTCCTATCCAGCAAGTCGTCCTTGGTCCGATCCTAACTTGAAATACATTAGTCTAATTCTCCCCAGGCTCTCATTTATCCCATCACCCGCACGATGATCCTGTTAGAGATTCCTTACCGCCGTGACGTCAAATCGTGACGTCACCGGTCTTCCCGATGATACTGGCACGCAGACGTGCGTGTTCTACACTGGCACCGGTTTCCCGGGCTGACGGGATGTTACGCTAATGAGCGCTGCCCAAATTACCTCGTGGTGGCGTATTCCAAGTCGGTTTCTCACGCGAAAGGTCTTAACTTACGGCCGCTGAGGCGATCTTTCAACGGGAGGCGATTTGTAGTTTTATTTACAGCGGTAGGAGGCAGTCCGGTGGATGAGTTTTCTTGTCACGAACTGTGCACAGTAGCCAATTCTGGTGTGGGTATTTGTTTGGCGTGTTGTCTTTATGAGCTTGTGGTTGTCCTGCTGTAAGTTTACCAGTGAAAACAAAATACATGCTACCCATTTCACTGTTATTTTTATCTAACCTATCGTTTAAATTTTGCTTTAGATTATGCCACCAATAATACCATTATGCAGTATGTATCCACAAATCGATATACCAAGTTGTATGTAAGCTACTTCTAAAAAAACATTAAGTTGTTTTTTCAAAAATCGTTATGTACGAAAGATTTTGCATCAAAACTGAAATCATATTTAATTCACTCATGATTCTTATGAAAGGGCGGCTATCCTGATATCCTCGGCCACCCTGGATACCAAGTCAGGACTCCTAGAAACTCAAGCTATCAACATCTTGAAATTCAATAGCCTCATCCAGACTCCAGAATTGAACGTCCTGAAGCTCATCCTTCAAGTATCGACGTCTCCAGCCCTCGCCTATTCCGACGACCTCTAAGCCGCCGCTAAGCGTTCCATTCGGCCGGCAGGACGGACGTCACTCTCTGTCGCAAGACCAGCATCCGTCGCATGGTGCAGATCTTCTGCGACAACATCCGCCAGGAGAAGTTGGACGCGCTGCGCCGTCAGCTCGACTCGGAGAAGCCGGCGTTCGAGGAGGAGCGCCGGCGCGCCTGTGAGTGGATCGCAGAGGAGGAGCGCGCCCTGGGACTGTCTCTGAGCGTGGACACGGAGCGGGGCTGTCTGCTCGAGCCGCGCCTGCCCAAACGGGTGGTGATCCCACCCCGGCGCGAGCAGGCGCAGGCGTGAGCCGCCGCGCGGTGGAACTGAGTGTGTGAGAGAGGTGGGGGGCACAGTCAGAATGGGTGGGGATGATGGAGATATGTGTGCTGGTGTCATTGGAAAGAGGAGAAAGTGTCGAATAGAAGGGTTTGTGTGTCCGTGTCTGTGTGTTTGGGAGAGAGTGTGTTCGACTGGATAGTTTGATGGCTATCTGAGGCTTGGCCGCCGGGGGACCAAGGGAGAGACTACCGAAGGTAAAGTAATGGCGTTAGTTCCATGAATGGTGGCCACTGTCTGGGTCATGTGGGGAGGGACGGGGTTTTCTCGACCGTGGCAAGACATCTGTTTAAACGAGGAAGGTCGCATGATCGAGCTGGATTGCCCAATGATATGTTTTGACAAATATTATTCACCCAAGGAAATTTCGTGATGTTAACTAAGCATCAGCATGATGAGACATTTTCCTTACTCGAAAGGAAGTTGTATTTGACGCGATTAAGTGGTGCTTTCGTGTGTCCGTTGTAAACTGTGACCACTACTAACATAAGCTGGTCTGATACTTTTGGTAGATATTTGGGGAAATGTGAATATTATTTTGGGGCTTTGGCCTTTCCGCCCGCTCCATTTCCTTAAATTTATCGCCAGGCCCCATTGTTCATTTACTCAATGTTCCTAGCAGAATTTCACGTGCCTGCCCACACTTATTTTTTATAAACGTTTTTATATTTGCCGCACATCGGCACATATATAACGCATATTTGCGTGTCAGCCAACAGTCGTTCATGCCGAGATAATAACACGGTTGCCCTGTAGCGCTCTGTCGCAGTCATTTCCTGTTTCGGCGGCGTGTGGGTCTGCCCGGAGGCTGTGTCGCAGTCTCGGCTCGTTCCGCCTTGACCCCAGTGACCCTAGCGTCGTCAGCACCGCCCCCCCCCCCTCCCTTCGCCCCGGGGTGTCGCCTGGAGTGCTGCTGGCTGGCCTGGCCGGGACGTGCGACCCGCTCGAGTGCCTACCGTACCGCGTGCTACGGCCGAGGTGAACGGCCCTGCCCCGGCGGCACGGCGAGGCGCGGCCGTTCCCAGCGCGGCGTCCGGCGACCAAATGACGCCCTAATTGGACTGCACTGCTGCAGTAAGTGATTGTCGGTGCGAGGAAGCCACAGAGACGGCCGCAGTTCGCGGTGTCGGCGGAGTGTGTATGGGAGCGGCGGCGCCGGCTGGGCGGCCGCCCCTGCCGGTTCGCAGGGGTTCGGAGCCGCGAACCGTGCACCTACAGCCCGGGTACTGCCTAAACGGCAGACGGCCGGAAACAGATTCAGGACCGTGACGAGGCGAAACATCGGGCTTTGGCGGCAACTGCTTATGTAGTCTACGCTTCGGGTGCGCTTGTTTATATCCCCTCTGCTATCTCAGCATTTATGCCGACGCGAAGTGAGCGTCTGAACTCGAGGTTCACGCTCACGCAGCGTTAGTCGGTTGAATTTGTTTGCTAAATCCGTCGCTGCGCTGCGGTGGGTCACTATCGTTCGTGCCCATCGCAACGCTCGGAGCGGGACAGCACGGTCCCCCCGATCGCGATGCACGCCGCATCATGACGCAGTGCATACCGCTGACCACGGGTTTCTTCCACCGGCCGACCCGATGGCTGTTGTATGATAATCAATCGATGCTACGCCTGAGGAACGCAGCGTCGTCAGCTAGTCTATTGTTGGCTCGGCTAGATGGTCACTTTCGCTGTGTCATCCGGATAATTCACGAGAGAGGGAAGTCTGCAAATGCTGAGGAGCTGTATTTAGGCAGTCGACAAGTGTACGGTTGTGCAATGATACTATTTTTGGATATACAATCACGAGAATGAAATAAAGGATTCGGAGTTGATAATGATAGTGCTTCACTTTAACGACATGTTCCTGCTATTGTTGGTCGTAAATAATAGTGCATTAAAACAGGTAACGGATGTGCTAACTGCTAAGTTCCTAGCCCGTATGTGATGCAACATTAGCTTGCGATGCAATCCATGCACGGTCGTATGTTTGTTTCATGATCTGACCAGTGTGGATCGATTGGAAATATCAAATACTGACTAATCAATATGTCGTCTAAATGCAAATGGTGCAACCAAAGCTAATTTAACAAGCGTCGTATATCATCACCGTGGGGAAGAAATAATTTTGTCGAACCGCGCTGAGGTCAGTGTTCCTTAGTTTCAAGGTCCGGCGCTTGTGGTCTGGCTCGTGAAGCAGCTGGACTACCTTATCACGAGTCCGATCGAACTTCCTTCGTCCGAGGCCAAGTGACGAATGACGCTCCAATGACCGCGTCCGAGGAGTGGGCCGGCAAGTCTGCCACCTGAGCCGGCACTCTGTGCAGTTTTCCCCGCGCTCGCTCCACTTCCTCCTTCGCTGCTTTCCCAGGCGGTACCGAGTCAGAGAGTCGGGCCGACGGCGCCGCGTGCAGGTCACAGTCATATAATCTATTTCGTGATACTATTGCAATCTGCGCTGTATGAATTTGCTCGGACATGCGTCGTTTGCGCCCTCAGGCTGCTTCAAGCGACCCTACGCCGCTCGGTGCCGCAGAGATTTCGAAGAGCAAGACCGCGTTTTGCACTGAAACGGAGCGTGACCGCCGGCTCCGACTGAGATTCTCAGCGGCTGTCTGTCTGTCTGTGTCGGTCTGTTGTCTGACTGAACTGGCGCTTATGTCATAACGAGTGCACAGTAATGACTGTGACTCATACCGCACCAGACGCTCTATAAAGGCAGCAGCTGCCGGACACGGGAGTAATATCGCCACACTCATATCCTCCACAAAATACACAGATACCAACACACAGGAACTCGCATTACTGCGCCAGCATGAGTCAGAGATCAAGTTCACGGTCGTTCTGTGTTGTGGGTTATGTGAGATTATTATTGCAAGAGATCTATGCCAACATTCGGATTCCTCTCTGTGCAATTTGTTCGAGGCGGCGCCATAATGCCTGGCATCAAAACAGCCGTTTGATTCAGATTGAAGCGATAAGATCTAAGAGGATATCGAATTCCGCTTCCGTGGGCCAGCATTCAGCCTGGAAGTACCCAAGTGCACGGTACGGTATCAGTGGGCTGAAGCCGATCTCTGCTGGGCTAGAGTGACCGTTATATGGATTGTGTCGCTAAAAAATGACGTGCCTTGACCGCGTGCTAGATTGTGCATGCCGGGTTGGTATGCTGGTAATCCGTAGTTGGTGTGGGGCTGCACCGTTGTAGCTAAAAGCTCATACTAATCCAGCGGATGAGTCGTGAGTGTCACCCACCTTCTCTGCATATACATGGCTTAGGGATGCCTGCATATCTGCATACGACTGTACTTCTATCGGGACATGACAGTTTCCATGGCCCTAAAACTAACAAGAACTACGAAAATACCACACAGCCTTCACAAGTATTTATTACTCGACTGTGTCGGCCACCTGGACACTGACAATGGGCGCCAATGCCGTCCGGAGGCTATGGCCCGGGACTCCTGTACTTAGCGACGGCGATTGTGTCGGCTCTCTGTTTCTCTGTGCCACTAATAGGCTTTGTTCAGGGACGTCGTGGTGTGGAACCTACTTGACCCTGACCGAGCGTTTGTCGGTATACGGTGACAATCTGTGGCTGCTCCTTTGGCACATCGGATTTCCTCGTACTCCGGCATCCGGGAGGAAACTTAGAGGTGTCATTCTTGTCTCAGGTTCCCTTGAAACTTCTAAATCCTCTGTAGTGCTGTTATGCCCGGAAAGCACATAACAACATGCAAACATTTTACAAGCTCAGCTCAGCACTGAGAGCTGCCACTGTTTCGAATCATGTCAACTCTTTCGTGACGAGGCAGTGGATAAAAATACAAGTAACACCGTGCTGGAATGTCTTTGTGAAAGATCACAGAAGCATTTCTACAAATAAAACTTAAAACAACTCAAGTAAAACACAACGAAGAAGCTGAAAACGGAAACAACATGACACGCATGCATACTACTTTGCGTGCGGTGTTGACAACTTGTCGTGTGAAACAGTTGTATAATTTTTAGGAAGACTTCAGGGTCATAACTCAATAGGTATAACATTTTACCGAGCGACTTTCAAATATGCTGGCGACTTTCCGCCATTTGGTGTACCTACTGTGCCTTGGGATTCAAAGAAATTTGATGATGATCATTTTATAATTGGCGTTATCAATGAATGCAAGTTCCAAAACGCAAGAGCCTCACGCTCCTTTTTGGTGAGTAATGGCATGATTGTTCGACTTGATAAATTCCAGGTCTCCCTACTTCATCGTCCCGACTCTCGAGACATTGATATCAGTGCGTCGAACTGGACTCTCCGACCCAGCAGTCAGCGATTCTGAGCGATACGGAATCGTAAGGGCCCCATGTCCCTGAACGGTGAACGTGCAGGGAATACGTGACGGGGATTACGTCGTCGCTCGGTTGCATGGACATTTTGGACAAACCGGCATAACGTATAATGAGCCTCATGAAACAGTCTTTTGGTGCGTGCCTGCACATGGAACTGGAACGGGAGGATTATCACCAGTGGCGGATCCAGGGGGGGGGGGGGGGTAAAATGGGCATTTGCCCCCCCCCCCAAACGGCATAATTTTAACATTACGCCTATGGACGATGCATGGAAAGAATCGATAAACTGTTATGGTTTGCCCCCCCCCCCAAAAAAAAAAACTCTGAGCTGGATCCGCCTCTGATTATCACACTGTACGTTGGCTGACTGACGCATTGAATGACACCACCATGTGCATGACAAAGATGACCAGATTTATCAACGATTATTTGGAAACGGGAAAGCCGCCTCATTGACCCGATTATTCGTGTTTTACAAGCAGGCTCAAAACTTACTTTGGTTTCTAAGATCGGAAAGCCCTTGAGACGTCTTAGTCTTTGTGTTATTTTTACCCGAAAAGCACATGACAACATATACACATTTTTAAGAAATCAAATAAGCCCACTGTTTCAAATCGTTTCGTTTCTATTCAGGTGACGCCAAAGGTCGGCGGTAGGCGCTGGTTACACCATCCGAAGCCATGCACCCAGGCCGTGCTGTAGACAGGGTCACGGGTTTCGATAGCGCATACCTCATTATGCTGCCACCTGCCATTGTTCTCCGCCCCGGTAGGGGAGAGCGGGGCCAGTTGAACCACTTTTTATATATTGACATGCACAGCGAGATCTAGTTGTCATATCGAAAAATGCACAATGCCATGAAAAAATATGCTCTTTTGGCTTTATTTTAAGATATGTAAAATTATGTTTCAAACATATTTTGCTGCTAAACGCATGCTTATAAAACAGCTCTACGCCCGTTTCAAATGACCCCGATGCGAGGGTCAATTGAACCAGCCCATGGGGTCAATTGCACCTATCCTTAACAATGGGATGTTTTCCTCTTTAAGGCCACTTTCTTAAGGAGATATTTTGTCCGGTTTACTTTTCCAAATGCTACATTCAACAGGTCGTTGGAAAGCTAAAAGTGCAAGGTTCCTCATAATAGGTGACATAAAGTACATAGACGATGGTAAAATGGGCGGATGAGAAAAATGAGAAATATCTCAGGCTATAGTGTGCTTTGAAGCAAAAGGCTGGAGAAAAAGGGGTCACAAATTGAGCTCTATTAAACTACTCTTTCAGTTTAAAAGCTCATTTCAAAGGTGGACTATTTCCTTTAATGTTTACAGCCCCTGAACAATAAGCATTGCAAAGGTCACCGGGGTCCATTGAAACGGCCTGTGGCCCTGTTTCAACTGACCCTCAGAGAAGCGTTTCAATTGACCCCATCCGCTCCCACCATCTCGCACGCGCCGTAAAGCACATGTCAAACGAGCTGGAGGGACGGCATCATGCTGAATGAAGGGCCAAATAAGGTGTTATTCCGGAGCCAGGAGTTCTTCTTTCAGCAAACAAAGGTATATGAGATATCACAAAATATTCATAAAAACGATTTCTCCCAAACGCCCCTCAAAAACACAAAAACAAGTGTCAAATCAAAATTACCGTCCGTTTGCCGCCCAAACGCCGTTAACAAAGGAAGTGGTCGAGCGCGGATGCGCAGTGGTGTCGGCAACGCCATATGTTGCATATTGTTGAAAATAAAGCCATGTTTCATCTGACCCCGTGTTTCAACTGGCCCCGCTCTCCCCTATTAGAAACCGGGTGCGAATATCTCGGCTGTTTTCCCATTCGCGGGCGCGACGTGTGTGCATTAGCCGGTCGGAGCTGCTGCTGACACAACTATAATCGGTGCGCCGGTGTCACCGCGGGTCGTGGCTGCCGGCGCGGCTGGCGACATCCACGGGGTCCCGTTCACACGCCGTACTCACTGCTCATCCGGCCGGGGTGGCACAACGGTGGCCATCCGCCTGTCAGGACGGGGTTAGAGGTTACAAAGGGGTGGGGAGGTAGCAAGCGGCGGTCAGAGTGCAGGGAGTGTTCAGAAAGGGGTGAGCGGAACGGTAGTTGTTACCATTGCCGGTGTGAATAGAGATTTCCCCTTCGTAGGTAAAGTAGGCATTTAATTTAAAAAGGAGAAGAGGGAATGGAAACGTCACCATTAGTATGCTGGTTTTCATGGAAATAAGATCATAATGCTTCATCGTCTTTGGTCATGATTGTAATCGCGCTTGAATGTTAGGATTCGTGGTACAGCTAACATGTGTGATGTGGTGAGCCCGTCATTCAGCATGGTGCAGTCAGCGATTAGGATGACGCTGCACACTGCGCAGATTATTTTCAAGAGTTCAGCCCCCATTTAGCTAGCTTTTGGTTCTAAGCATTTGTTTTTATTTCTCTCGGGGCGAGTCAAAATTACGAGGTTTTTATTGCAGTCCAATGCAGCGCGGAGCGTTCATCGAGTAACGATATTATCGCCACTAGATGGCACTGCGCTCGAACGCCTGAAGGTAGGCTGACCCGCATGGCTCCGCCGCGGCGCTAGAGATACGTGCGAGTGCGAGTTGATACTATGACGCAGCCAGGCCCAGAACCTCAATTTCTTATCTTCGATAGTGGAGAGGAGACACGAGAGATGATGCATTGGCAGTGAGAGTGACATTTTGGATGGACAGAAAAGATGTCACGAGTTCCGTCAATTTTAGACAGACGGTGACTGACTGAACCGAAACGGTCAACGGACCTACAAGCTGCTAAATGGGCGGGCTGGGTCATAAACCTGATAGTTTTTATGACAGTAACTGGAAACCAGCACTGTTTCTCTGCAGCTGAACCGGGCAACAACTCGCTGGGACCGCGGCGGCGTCCCTGACTGCCTCTCGACCTTTCGAGGTCCCGAGTCCAAACGACCCCAGAGGCCGGTGTCATGCCGCCCGGTCTCCAGTCACGCTCGCTGTGTGCATATGGATGGACAGCCGCCTGTCAATTATCCATCTCCGTGTCATTTCGTTTACGCTGGACCGTCGAGACGCGCCATTTGCATAATCCACTGGAGCGTGTGGAGGTCGTTCGTGGGAGACGTCGGACGGAGGCGCGTCCTTTGTGTCACCGTCCATGACTGACCTCGCTGACCTCAACCCCCTCCCCTCCGCCCACCCTGGGACACACGGCACGTGACCCTGTCTGCCCCCGTGGCGGTCCCCTAGGGAAGCCGGCCAGGCGCGGACCACGTGCAGCGGCGGCCGGCCGGCCGGCTGGTGGCGCAGTCAGCTGGCGCCGCCGAGCAGCTGCCGCCCCTCCCCTCCCCTCCATGCCCAGTACCCACCCCTCCACGCCGCGCGGCGGCGGCGCTCTTCGAGCGGCGGCGCAAGGCTAGGCGGCGGGCAGTCGGCGACCAGACGCTACAGCGTGTGGGGTGTGTGTCGGAGTGGCGGAGATATAGGACTTTGGGTCTCTGTGGCGCCTGGGCGCGGACTGTTGACTGATTGCTGGCTTGGAGAGCTGTAGGAAAACAGCTGGAGTATCTGAGACACTGAAGCTTCAAGAGTGGTGAGTATCGGAGATTGAGATCCGAGCTGTGTGTGGTGGCGGGTGGAATGGGAATTTGTGAGCAGTGGGGTCTGGGCGCTAACAATAGTGTTTGTTGTAAACGATGGAAGTCCGACTGCCCATGCACTGCTGCGTGCTGCGTAGGGCTTATCTCGTGCCCTCATATACGTCAGATTTTGTCGATGATTTGGCATGTGGCATGTCATGCTCACGTCATGCGATGGTCCGTGTTCAGTTGACAAGTGACACGCAGTCAGATTGCTGGGCTCTAGGATATGGTTTCTGATTCATGTTCGATTCAGGTTCTATCGGTCGCGGGTCTTTTCATGTTGAGTCGGCCCGGGCACCGGTCGGGCACCTTCGACTCACTTCGACTGACGAGAACGGGCGATTTATCCCGTCTGTTGCCTACTCAGCAGTTCAACACGGTCTCAGCACTCTTTAGCCTGACAGGCGGCAGCTACCAGCTCAAGCTACCACTGTCAACATGCAATGCAAAATGGGTATTTATTTACTTTAGGACCGGCAGCCTTTACTTTCGTCGCGAACCCCAAGTGATAATAAGAAGCATATCACATTACATAATTTGACCTTTTGATTTCATAGCTGATAGTCATTCATGGCACAAACAAGTTTAAATGCACCAATACAACATTTACCGTCACCGCCGTAGATCCCCACCGACTGCGTACTCCACCGGCCACGCACTGTGCTCCAAGGTTCAGTGAATACATATTAACGATGCTATTCAACTGTGAGGAAAGTGACGTCATGAAATTTCTCGTCGCGAAGCAGCGGCAGTGCCGAAGGCAATGCCTTAGGAGAGATTACAGGCAATGGTAGGTCAAATATTTTTAGGTTAAGTGGTTGTGTATTTGGCTTCAGGCCGAAGGCCTGAAGCCTAATGCACAATCACTTAACCTAAAAATATTTGACCTACCATTGCTTGCAATCTATTCATGCGAGCAACTTTTTCCTTATCCCCGGGTAGGCAAATATCAGTAGGTCAGGTTAGGTAAGGTTAGGTTATGTTCTGATAATTTTTTCCGTGTTTAATTTGCTATCCTACCCCATATCACCCAATTTTTTATGACGTCATTTTCATTGAATTAAACATGCACACATTTTTCCTTTTCGCAAATGGTAACGGCGCAAACACGTTGTTTATATTCTAATCGCCGCATTCGTATTATTTCGTCGGTGTACGTTACGTGACGCGGGGTGAGATGGATGGATTTTATCAAGTTTTTGTGTGACTTTTTGCAGTTTTGGTGACATGTAAGTATCATTTCTTGATTTAGGATGTCAAATAATGGAAGATTGTCGAAAATTTCCCTTTGAAAAAGTGTGACGGTCCTAAAGTAAATATTTACCGCAAAATGTGCCTGCGACTTACTTTTTTTTTGCTACAGCCTGCATTGCGCTTAGAGGCGTATACACTTGATGACATAGGCCTTGCTACCTCGTTACCTCAACACTGTCGGCCTCGTCCTACAATGGTCCTACAGAGCAACAGCGAATTCGCTCTCCTAAGCCAGTTATCATGCTCGTTGTTGAAGGATAATCATACGAATAAAGTACCTGCATGCCCATCCAAGAACCTTGAAGGCATTTTGTACAAACTACGGAACACTGACTGTCCGCTGTTGAAATACGACGACAAAGCTTTGACACACGAAAAGGAGGCGTCGTCATGTCGAGTTGCTCAGCTAAGACCCTAGAAGGATGAGAACGTTGTTTGGAATATAAATATGCACTTTGGTTCCTGGATCACAAACGCTAATGATACATTTGCACGAGAACGAAAATGCGAAATTCCGAAAACCTGAACAGCGCGACCTAATTCTATTTTGTTTTCGTGTCTCGTACCAGCACGACCCGGATAAAGTATCTGCTCGTTCTTTATGTATGCTGGTACCCAATTTGTTTCTCGGCGGCCTTGAGTTTGAAAGGCACGTCGCTACGAGCCGTTTTGAACCGGGAAGAAGGAATCTGAACGCCTGGGAACAGCAAAGTCCTGAAGATTACACGCCGAAGTCGCTGTAGCCCGCGGCCGACAGTAAATACCATCTGGCAGGGGGCACCGCCTCCTTTGTTGTTCGAGGACGAAGTCGGACACGAGTTCCCGACTCGGCTGCGTCCAGCTGCGCCATAGTCGTCGGAAAGGTGTGCTGCTCCGCCGGCCAAATTTGCACCTGGCGCTAACGGCGAGGGTTCTGTGATTGAGCCACGGGGGTGAGAGGCTGTAGAGCAGCACAGAAGCTTGAAACTGGCGTGGCTCCTGGCGGGCTGGACGTCCTGAGAAATAGACAGACTAAAGAACAAGGACAACAGGCGGTCGGTCACACAAACAGGATAAACGGGAGCCAGTCTCCCGGACGGACAGGCGAACACTTCCCGACTCCAGGACAGACTGTTGAGTAATCGTGGGGCGCCAGATAACCAGGACCGCTGTTGTGTTGGGAAATACTTGATAACCGGCGATACTGACCACTTTGGGCTCCGGCTATCTCTCTAACAACCCGATCGTTCTCTCCCAGTGTCTGCCCCCGGCGCCCGCTGCCGCCCTGCCCTTTGGGCCGTCACTCGGGGAGCGAGTGAGTGACACGCCCCGCCCCGGGTGCAAATTCCCAATAGTGCTACACGCTACGCACAGCCCGGGCGGGTGACGTCACGGTGTCGTCACTCGTGTCCGGGGCATGCGCATGGGGGCCCGCTCGGCTCTGGAGGCGCCGGCGGCAGGCAGCTCAGAGAGATCTGCACGGCCGATGGGAGGGGTTCCGAAATGTGCACGGCCGATGGGAGGGCTCGAAGACCACTGCTCTGATGCTTTAGTCATTAGTCAACTACACTGCGAACGATTTATTGGGTTTATCCGACGCAAGGGAAGTTGCGGCGAAAGAACCTGAGGTTGTTGCGTCATGCAGCATTATGGTAATCGAAATGTACTCTGCTCGTGCGGTGCGAGTTGGAGTGTTGGCTCGGTGGTAGTAGGGCGAGCTGTGCACGGCTGGTGGCAGGTTTTGAGGACCAACATTCCACCACGGCTCAAGTAAGCGTATCCGTCGTGAATGATTTACGCACCAGATGTTTGACAAAGCAAATGACCTCAAACAAGTGACACCGAATAGCGAGATGCTACGTTATTGCAACGTAGGTGAACGAGATGCACTCGCATCAATTACGAGTTTGACGGCAGCTGTAGCTGATCCGTTCATACAAAAGGCTATAGAACGTTTATACATAGTGTTCGGCGGTGTCCCTGGGTTTAGGTAACTTGAGGTAGAAGAACAGCAAATTTCCAGCCAGTTTCTGAACTCTTCTCGGGTTTTGACGTTACATCTCAAAGCCAAATCTTTGCAGTTCACGTGGATGTTAAAATGCCTGAAGATCATTTTTTCCGAAAAAAACATCCTTTTCCATCGAACACCAGAGGTGCAGAAACAACACTACCCACAAATCCAACACTCATTACAGTCTAACAGGTCTAACACCATCACGGTCAAATTCAACACCAAGCGCACCGACTCGCTCTATCGTCTGGAGGAAGATAGACCCCTCTTGCACGGAGACACAAGTCAAAATCGTTTTCAAGTGATTCTAAATGGTCCGCACTCCGCACTCCGCAGACCATCAATATCGAATATGAATCTCAATCTAAATACGTTACCAAGATTATAGACATATTCGTCCAAGAAGACTGCGAATTTGGGATGAGTCTTCGTGCAAGAGGGGCCTATCTTCATACAGACGATGGATGAGTCAGCGCATCCAACAAACGCCAACAATAGCCCCCTTGAATTCGCCCCTTAGGTCCGCGCTTGGATAACTCACAAGGTAATTATCCATGGTCCGCGTGTGGTTCGTGCATAGACTCGTATATTGTCCTCGTAAGTTTCCTTAACCTGTATCTGGACTAGCGAATAGACCCCACCTCGTCTAACTATTGCTTGGCTGATAGATGTGACGTCACATAACCCGCACGCCAATGAGCGTGGCGTCAGGCTATGACGTCATCTCCCGCGGCAACCAGCCACTCAGCGCTGGAGGTGCGTAGCGTGTAGCATTATTGGGAATTTGCGCCCCGGGTCGGGGATCGGTCTGGCACCACCGACCGCGCTGCCGCGTCCCCCGCGGTGGCAGCTCCCCGCCGTCCGTCATGTCCGTGTCTGTCTCTCAGAGATTAGCGCCCTCCCCGCCCCGGCCGAGCCCCGCTCCAGCCTCGGCGCGTCGCTTGGGATCAGCCAGAGGCACACACGTCTGTCAGATAGGTGTTTTCGGCACACCGAGGGCGCATCGTTCCAGTCCGCCAGCCGCCGATCGTCGCCCCTGGCATCACTGCGTGTGTGACGCCGCCTCACCCTCGCTTCAGGCCGTCGTCGCCTCCCTCCGATCACGCTGCCTTTGCTGAGAGGAGTGGGACTAACCTCTGCCGTCGCTCCCGCCGCTGTCGGCGTCACCCGTCGACGTCACCCGTCGTTTGTCGTCAACACCTGTCAGCGAGGCGGCGGCGGCGGCGCCGTGGCCGGCACGTCCGCGTTTTTATATCGCGCTATCGAGACGGCGACCGGACGGCGGCGTCACGACCCACACGGGTACTGGCAGCTGGGGGGATCGTGGCGACAACGTCCACCTGGCCGCTGAACGCTGGACTGACACTCACTGGACTGAGTGCCCGGCACGAGAGCCTGGATAGATGGCAGATGCGACTTCAGAAAGACTCGCTTACGCTGACATGATGTATCGATATAATTCTTCGGGACTGTTATTGCTTTCCAGGGTAGGCTGGAAGATTGTATGAAGCGCCACCATCTCAAAAGCAATCAACGATTTGGTGTCATTGCCATATCCCCGCCCCGTCTCTTTTCACGTCGCTCCTCGTCACCGTCCCGTCGTCGCTCGCCGTCACGCATGGTGCGTGTCTGCGCGGCTAGCCGTCACGTCCGTCCCCAGAGGAAGCGGCTGTCGTTCGTCACGGCCGGCCAGCCGGTGCTTTGTGCGCGACACCGGAAGGGGCGCCTGGGAAACGGGCTCCTGCCGGTCGTGCAGCGAATACCCGGCGCTCCCAACCGACTGCGGAACGCCCAGGCAGCGTACTCGGGACGTAGGACGCCCAGCGTCGCCAAACCGTAACGACGTTTAAAATTCAGACTGCGAAGGAATTTCGCGAAGAGCTTAGTGGCTGTAATGCGACATCTTTGATCGTGTACCTATTTAGGAAGCGTCGCGGCTTCTGTGGTCGATGACCTTTTGCTGGTTTCAATTTGTGGTTCATGCTCCTTCTCGTATTTCTATAGGCTGGTGGTGTCGTGTTCCCCTGCGCTATGCGGCTCAGCTGTGGCGCGGGGTAGCGGCTGGGCTGGGCGGTGGGCGCCCGCTGCCGCTGCCGCTCACAATGCCTGCGGGGGCTGCCATGGCCGTCCCCACGCTCCCCTCGTGTCGCCGGTCAATAGGCCGCCACGGGTGGCCGTTTAAATCCCGCGGCGCGGACTGGCACGACGGCCGGCCGAGCGCCAACCGTCGGCATCTGCCGCCGCTGCCGCGGACGATCGCTGGGCCTCAGTACACACAGCCAGTGACGGGGCTCCGTGCCGCGTCTCTGTCCACCTGGTCGGCCGGCAGGCGGGCTTTCTGAGGCGCTGGGCTCAGCAGGCGGCTCTCCCTGTGTCGGAATGTGACGTGACGCGAGGAGACAGCGGCGCCGCTCTCCGTCGGCTCGGTGACGGTTCGGCGAACGGCGGCGACCTCGAGGCCGACGCCGGCTCCCCGTAACGACGGCCGATGACGCGGCGCACCCCCGCGGCCGGCCGCGTCACTCCCCGGGCTCGGATCGCCCCGCCGCTGGAGGATCCTATCCAGACAATGCTCAGACTCGGCTGTGCGCCGCCGGTGGTGTGTATCACGGTTCTGGCTCGCGCTGCCACCGGCCCCGTGCGTGCTGACGCCGGCCCGGCCAGCGCTGGAATGCGAGGGGCTTGGTCGACCGCTGGAGTGGGTTCATTAATCCCGACCTTCCGATACGCCCGAGCGGACCAATTCAGAAAGACCACTTCTTTCTGAGGCCGGACAGTTGAGTGTAATCGTCCAAAAAATGCGGTCTAGGAATTTCAAATGAAAAGTGTGGAACTGCTGAATGGTGGCTTTTAGGGCGTTGTGTGAAATGGCCAGAGTTCAGTGTTTTCGGCGAAACCAATGCCCGGCTGTTCGGACCCAGACTGGTTCGATTCTATTCCAGCGCTGCTGTATGTATTTGCCACGGCATTGGAGCCGGCCAAGTGATGCTGACGAGTTTGTTTTTCGCTGCTGCAGCTTCGGTTTGCAAGGCGAACCCATTGTGCATGGCCAGCACAAAGCAATTTCTCAGTCACATTTGAACGAACCGTCCTCAGCCGTCTGGCCTGGTATGCCACAAAGGCCAATTGTGATTTGATTGTCATTTATTCCCACATTGTTACTATGTCTATGCCACTTCTTTCGCTCAAAAGTCGACTTGACCTTTGATTCGTCGATAAATTTCGGGCTCCTTCGCCCGATAAGCAGCATTGTGAAGCGATCAAGCGGCAGACGTAAATATGCTAGACTTTAACGGATATGCCTTGTTTGAATTTTGTTTGTGAGAGACCTTCTCTGATCACTGTGACCAAACAAAATACGAAACCATCTTTACATTCCAAGCTCGCTTGAAATGCTTCGCATTTGTTGCTACTTGCGTACCTATTGCTCAGCCGAAAAACACGTCCGTCGCTTGAAGCCGGTCTGTCTGTCTGTCTGTATTTCCATACCGTCTGAATCGACATCCGTTTGGCGTTTACTCATACCAGCTGGCTGACAGTTTCCCGTAGTCAGTCGCAGACTCGGCGGCGCTTTGCCGCATACCCCGGAGGCCGAGCGGTGTCGTCCGTCCGTTCCCAGGCTGAGTGAACTGACACTGCGCGCCTCTGTCGGTACAGACGGGGTCTGCAGCCGTCGGACCCTCCCCGGACAGGAAACCGGGGCTGATGGACGGCTGATGGCCCCGCTCGACCCGGGATGGGTGTGTCTCAGACCGGCTACGGCTCCGCCAAAGTTTGCAGCATGTCTGACCCGACGCTGACCCCTGGGCCGCCGCGCCGCTGCCGTCGCGGTTTCGGTGCAGGGTTTCGTCGTCGACCGACCGCGGCCGGCCCACCTGGCGGCGGGTAATGACGGGTTTTTGTGGGTGGCGCTCGGGCCGGCTGTTTACGGCTTCTGTCGTCACAGCCGCGGTGATGAGAGCGAGACCAGTCAGTGATGCGGCTGGATCGGCTCGTCTGTCCGTCTCCGTCGGCAGTCGGCAGGGTTCGCTCCGTCCGTATGAAATGGCGAGCTTGGTGCGCCCTCGGGCTCGGTGCCGTGGTGGCTTCATTACCGCCGGCTGGCGGAACGGAGCACCGCCGGCGGGCGTGCTCGTCTTTGTGCAATGACCTCCAGTGTGAGCGGCCGGCGCCGCGCCGCGCGGGTTCCCACCGTTACGGTCGGGTCAGGCTGGGTCGGCGGTAATGATCAGTCATTAGGGCAGCACGCCGCCTCCGGCAGGGTGCGTCAACCCCGCCCGGCCTGCCCCGCGCGCGGCAGTCGACTCCACCCACTCACCCGCCGCCCGTCCGACTTGACCCGCCCCGCCCTCGCCTCCGCCCCAGCTCACCGGCCCCGGTTCGCCTCGTCATGGCGTGTCAGGTCAGGTCAGCTGCGCGTCACCCCTGGTTAGCCAGTCGCCAGAATTGACGAACTGCAGCCGGGACCGCCGATGTTGTGAAATGTGCCAGACGACGCGGCACGCTTTATACGCAGTCTCTATCTCCATCGCTCGTCTGATCCAGACGGACAGTCGCTGCGCTCTCTTCTGCTCGGTTTTGTTGGGTGTCCCAATCTGAGGAGGCCCGTACCAGGCCCGCCCGACCGGCTGTATGTCGTCATACCAACATCAAACGGCACACAAACGCTATCGAACTGTCAGGGCGACTGTCAGCGGCCACTGTTCCGACCCGCGGAGCTGTCCGTCCACGGAAGGTCGCTTCCGGCAACAGGTCGCTACGTCACGGTTCTACCGACTGACTGCACTGTCCAGCGCCGCCGGCCGGCTGGTCCCAGAATCGCCTGGCATATTTACCTGGCTCACCTGCGCGACCTGAATCACGGTGGTTAGTGCCAATCGCCGCCGGCCTTCCGCCGAGCTCGCTCGCCGGTCGACCGGGGCGCGGTGACGCGGATCAGAATGCGGTTGAATCATGAGATGTTGTTGGGTTACGACTTGCGCCACCGACCGGCCGGCGCGCCGGCCGGTCGGGGTGAGAGAGGCAGATATAGGCCCGTCACTGAACCCGGTACTGCCGGGTCGGTCGGAGGAGCAGGGTGCGATCCGCAGGGCGTGACGAAGCGAGCGGAGACCTCGGTCAGAAGTATGCATAGAACCGGTTCGGAGGGAGCGAGGCGTGGTGCCGGGTCACTTCGTCCGAGAAGTGAGGACAGAGCTGCGGCCACGGGCGGGTCTGTCGCCCCCGGGCTTGAGGTAACAGTGTCTTGGACTGCTGTATCTTGTCCGATCTCATACCACCTCATCCCTCACGGAATAATGATCTCATTTTACCACACACTACGTCAGACTCGGTCGTGTTCACATACGTCAACTGTCTCTATTAATATTATCAATTTATCATTTACTTTGACCACGAGGTGGTGACAGTTTATGTCATTTAACCTCGCCCAAAAATTACTTGACCATACTTCTAATCGAACGCCTAACTCAGTTTCCTCTTCTGGCTGCGTACCTACCCACTGCATCATTCAACGCCATTGCCCTTTCTCTCTCCTCTCTCTTCACTCCCCTGACAGGATTGTAAGCCAGACAGTGGGTGCAGAGTGGTTGATAGTTGCAGCCAAGGACGTTATGTCAATCTACACATATTGCCACGATTCGCTGCAAGGGTCTTTGACTCTATCGCAACTTCTTACGCCGGCATTTGCTCATTCTTGCGCTGTGCAGAACTTATGCATGCTGAGCTGAATGTTATCAGTATGGTTACATTATGCAAGAATTATTTTATGAGCGATGCATTTACCTACCTATTGAGCGCTTCGCATTTTTATGTTTTGACTCTGGGATATAATGAGGCAAAAATGCAACTGATGAAATACGTCGACGCACATCTATCAAAAACGCGAGGTGGTGGTGCGCGCCAGCAGTCGCCCTCCTTTGTTCTCAGAGGGGTCGACAACACTCATTTCGTGACGTCACGCTGCCTATCTGGAGCCCCAATAACAGTGGTCGGCAGGCGGGAAGATAAAACGTAATCTGCCGCCCCATCCCGGGCAGGCGGGAGCCCAGCTGCCGGCGGCATCACACGAATAATTGTCGCAATTTGCCGGCGCACCGAGCCGGACACGGAATCGTCGAATTCGGAGAATGTCTGGTGGCCGACGAGTTTAGACTGCCCTGCGCGAGCGATTACCCGTGGCTGCAGCCAGACGGCCCTGCTGGTTGCTACCGTGCCCCTGCGGGTAGATAGGCGCGGGCGGAGCGGCCGGTTTCACTTTGTGCACCGAGAGAGCCGGGGGCGGGGCCACGGATGTGTTTACCCCGCTCCTGTTGTGGTTGATGAGTGAAACTAATTGTTTCCGTGCTGGCGCTGGTGCGCTCGGCCCCGGGCCGGCCCGGCCGGGTGCAGTGCCGGCTCGGCGCGTATGGGTTCCACCTGTCTGGTGGACATGCCCGGCGCTCACCTGAATTTACCTCTGGGGTTTTCCTTCCGTCAGTGGGCCGTTTCCTGGACTCTCCCGGGCGGCTTTGTTTATTGGCTCAGGTGGTGCAGAGCCGCGTGTGAAGAGTGCTCGTTTGCCGGGCGGTCTCTGTGCCCCAGTGCTGATCTGCAGCCCCCTCTGGTGGCTGGCGGAAGTAAGCCGCCGCCCCGCCCTGACCAGCCCTTCCTCGGGCAGCCGGTGAGCCGGCCAACACCCAGCGGCTGCCCTGGGCACAGGGCGTAGCCGCGATCGGCGCCCCGGTGCCGTCACACGGAGCTCCATTGTTTTGCCGCCTGATTAACCCAGAGCGGGTGGCCGCGGCCCGACCGTTGCCGCCGCCTCGGCCTTATACAGCGGCCAGCGGACGACCCGGCACGGACGGCCGTGGCCGGGCACACGAACCGGCCGACAAGGTTGTGAGATCGGCCGGGATTAAGTTCAGTCTGAGGCTAGAGCGCAATAAATCGAGCTGATAGAAGAGCCACGATTTGTCTGTTTGGTCTGAGCCCCATCGGTCACTACTCTCGTACCCGGCTGGTTATTTATATCGCCAGATTAGTCTGGCTGGTGTCAGGCGTAGCTTCCGGGTGATTGAGGATTTCATTTAACGAGCTTCTGATGTATCTTCCAATCCTTCCATCTGCCACGCCTATCTATTCTGTCCAGCTGTCTCTCCCATCTGCTCCAGCTGTCCCGTTGGCTCGTTCTCTCCAGTTGTCCTGTCCGTCGGTTCCTCCCAGCTGTCCCGTCCCGTCTGCCTATCCGGCCGTCTCTCTCGGCTGGCTGGCCACTTGGCTCGTCCATTAGCGTCTGCGCCGGCCCACTTCCGCCGCGGCCACCATCGGACTTCCCTGCCGGTCACTGAGTAGATCAGTAGCACGGCAGCCCGCCAGCAATGCCGCCGGCCGCCGCCGCGCCGCCGCCGCGATGGGCAGCCGAGCAGGCGGCCCTGCCGTGGGGTGACGCCGGTCGCGACGGCGCACCGCCCCGCTCGGCTGGACCCGATATGGCTCCGCACTAAATACCAGCGAGCGCGGCCGTGTGCGACGTCTTTGCGGCTCGACTCGGCCTGCTTTACGATATAATTGGATAGGTTTGACATGTAGAGCGGCGTTATGGCTAGAGTTAAACGCTCTGTCGGCGAGTGTCTGTGGGATTATATCGCTCCGGTATGTCGTTTCGAAATCAGATGAGTCTCGTCGTCTTTACTGCTCTTCTGACCAATCTGTCGCAGACAAAGGGCTCTGACCAGACCTATCCGTCGTCAATCGTGATTTCTGCAGCTGGAAGCGCACTGACCGGTTAGTGTGCGGGCGGGTGGTCGCCCTATTGAGCTCTCAAACAGGCATAAAGCCGCTGTCGCCGGCACGTGTGTGATCGGCGCCTACCGATCGACTGGCAGGGCGGGGTGCGTGTGCGTAGCTCGACGGCCGCGCCTGGCGCTGACGAATGGGGTCCGTGCTCGTTTCAACACCGGCTGGACGGAGCAGGACGTGAGCGATTGGCCCGGCTGCCGACCCGGGTCGTGGCGATTATCGGGCAGTGACCGGAGCTGACTGCGTGCAGCCGTGGTGCGCGATGACCTGCCGCTGGTGTTGGTGATGGCGGCGCTGGTGTTAGTGATGGCGGCGCTGGTGCCGGTTTGTGTTGGCTATGGTTGTGGTGCTGCTGCTGCGGTCGCTGCTGTGGTAGCGGAGGGTGTGGCTGCCGTTTCTGTGCCGACTGGAGATATCTAGCGCTGTGGTTAGACCCACAGCCGAATCGCAGCCTCATGCGGTGCCAATTCGGGCGCCGAAATCGGTCGGTCCGTCTCCCATCGGCCGCGGAGAGCGCCGAGTGGCCGCGGTTAGCCGGTCGGCCGTCGCCACACGCCATGTGTGGCCTGGAAAGGCTGCTGGCCGCGCCTCACAGTGCCGTGGGAGGTGGAGCTGCCGCAGTGGTCTGGTCCGAAGTCGAGCGGTGGTCTGTAGATCGGCTCCGGTAGCCACCGGTGGTCTGTTGTCCTCACAGGTCGTCCTGCACGGCATACAGTTGCATCATGGACCGGGCATGACAACAGCGGGTCGACTGTTATCATGGCAGCTCGGGCCGTTGGCAGGATAATAGACAATGGTCTTTGACTCAGTGATAAATACTCATGTCACATGTCACGAAACGGAATTCCGTTCGTTGTGACGGCAATACGTTGAAATGTGTTCTTGCAAGGTGTGTTTTCCGGTGGTGGGGTTGAAACCTGTCATTCCGATGCTGGTCACCTTTGCTGTCAGTCTTTCAAGATATGTTTGCTTGCGGTTTCGTTTCGTGTAATTCTGCATGAGGCCTTCGCATGGCTGCATGCGATGCTATTTTTTCCATTGGCACTTACCGTCTTTGTTTTCTGGACGTCCACCGGGTGCAATCTCGCCTCATCTGTGGCTACTGGGCCGGAAGACTCCCATTCAGGGATATCGTTTGCGGTCACCAGTAACCCGCGATGGTCGTTCGGTCCCCCTGGACATTCTTTACCGATGACTGGTCCTGGGTGTCCCTGTCCGGTGCATGAGTAGCCTCTGACACCACTAAGGGACGTGGTATTGCCCCCTAGAGGCTGTCTGCAGCTAGCTCCTTGTGGTGCGGTTTCGCGAATCCTCCCGCCGGCCGCCGCCCTCGTGACCTCTTCACGAACCGTTCGCTCCGGCTGGCCGGGTCTCGCGTGAGCCTGTGGGCTTTCTCGGGAGCGTCTCTGCGCTCGGCCGGCCCCGATCGCCAGATAGACAGCGAATCGACCCCGACATCCTGCGTGACCCGCCTGCTCCTCAATCCCCGCGGCCGGAGAGTCGCTCGTACCACAACTCGTAAGCGTGATCCGTCAGATGGGGGAGCGGCGACTAGGCCGGTCTCATTCGCACAAAGTCGTGAGCTGAGCGGCTTCGAACATTAACCCGGCGCCGAAGTTCACACGTTGTACGATAGGTATATTACGACGCTGCGTGATCCCCTTGGCCCCGATCGGAAACCATTGCCGTCATGACCAACAGCTCAACCGGGTCGGGTTGGCCCGGTTCTGTCGAAGCGGTTGTGTGCCACGGCGCGGGTGAGTTCGTGGATTGTGCGTGACCTGTTCGACCGTGGCACTGCCACGCCGCCGTCGGGCCCGCCGGCGGTGCTCGTTTCCGTGCAGGGGGCCGGGAAGAAAGTCAGTGGGTCCCACGCTCTCGCGCTGGGCCGGCCGCCCCTGCGCGGCGGTGGCAGCCGCTTCCTGCGGAGGTAGCCAATCACGGCTGCCGCGCCTCCGCACTCTTCCTTTCTGTTCTCCTTTCCCACACGGCCGCCGTTGAGTGGCGCTGGTTTGGGCGGCGGCAGGTGTGCTGATGGGCCGACGGGACGGGGTGGGTGAATCATCGCCGTCCCATCCCCGACCGGTGGGCTCCTGATCGGACGCGCCGGCAGCCGCCACAAGAACCCGCACTTACCTGATGGCCGGATGGCCGGGATTCGTCACGGGCTGAGCGGAACGCCGGTCGGTCGGGCCGGGACGCAGTCGTGTTGATTAGTTCTCAGCTCATCCGCGGCGGCAGGGACGGGGGCGGCTGACCGGCACCGCCGTGCGAGGAGCGACACACGTCCCGTAATTACCGTCCATTTGCTGGGGGCGGACGCCGGCCGCCCGGGCCGCTTTGTGCGCTCGGCGGGGGTCGGGCTCGGCCGGCGCCCCTCGCTACTAGAGTTGCAAAATTTCCCTACCGCACTACCGGCATGCCGGTAATTTTCACTACCGCAGGTTTTTTCGTGGTATCTGGCATGTCTTGCCGGTAGCATGCCGGTATTTTTGATTTTGCACAAAAAAAAATTATCAGCATATGATTCAAACTTTGGACACTAAGAGGCTATTGAATTGTAATAACAGCAATCTTAGCCACTGCAAAATACATTTTGTGGTAAAAGTTCCATATGCCGTATTAAAATTACCGCCAAATTACCGGTATGCCGGTAATTTGGCGGTTTTTTTGCTTGGGGCGTGGTAGCATGCCGGTATCCCAGAAAATTTTTGTGGGGCGGGGCGGTGCCGGTAGCAGCCCATTGGGAAAACTTTGCAACTCTACTCGCTACCCCTCACCGAGCACACCGGCCGGGCAGGTAAACAGAGGGTCCGGCCGCCGCACCAGCACTGAACACCGATCCAGATCAGCTGCGAGCTGTCATGTCACCCATAAACACAGGTCCAAACGCACCCACTTGGGACTGCCGGCTTCCGAGGCATGCGCTGATCCGTCCGCCAGCCGCACCGCGCACAGCCACAAAAACTCGCCGCAGATGCCAGAAAATTTACATCAATGACATAAGATACAACTTACGGTGATGTTTTTGCCGAGCGCTTCTGGAGATGACAAGATCGGAGAACGACGGCAAAAACAAGTCTTTGTGTTGTTTATCAAAGGAGCGATTTAAAATGTATTGACGTATCTCAACGTCCACGGACGACGTATATTTATGAGTGCATATAAGGTCGGTTACCCCCTGCCTGGGCCGTTCCCGGCCTCACGCCAGTTGTGTGCGGAGCGTGGGACCTCTCTCACAGTGTCCAGAGCCGGCGGCGCTCCAACCACTTTACCGCAGCGCCGCCGCCAACGGCCACGTGACCGCAAATTTATTCAGGCGCGCGATTTATCCTGTATCGTAAACGGAGCGTGCTATGAGCCCGCCGGGAGTGCTGGGACGGCGTGCGCGTCCAAACATCCTCATCAGGGTCGGGTCCGCGCAGATTGCGGGCCGCGACCGACACCGGGCGGCTACTGATTGGTCCCGGATAATTGGGCCAGGTATGCGGGTATGGGCTGGGCAAGGAACTGGCACGGAGAGGCATGGTCTTTCCGTGGCGAAGCCCGAGCTCATTGTTTTCTGCGAAACTCGCGGACCGCAACCTAACCTCGAGTGCCGTTGTCAGAGAGCTAGTCATATCTGGGGCAGAGTCCAGCGTTGCATAATCTCCAACGAGCGGCGATGGATGTTGTTCAAAACACACCCGGGGCGTGTAGCCGCCGGTTGTCATTATAGACCCCAGGTGGCTGGTCGTTAGCCCGGATAGTGCTCTGCCTTCCACCTCGCCGCGTCCCGCAGCCCCGGGGTAGGCCGGTGGCGCTCCTTCACTCTCCGACCCGCCTGCGAACGGTACCAGCGACTGCAGCCAAAGAGAACGGGAGCGCTGCGGAGTGGCACAGCACGCGCGGCGGCGGCGGTGGCGTTTGTGTGCGGGTCTCGCCGCGGGCCGCCGCCGCGGGCTGCTCCCACGGAATGGTTCCATTATGTCGGCACCAGCGGGAGCGGCGCCGGCGCTGTCTTCCCGGCTCAAGTGGTGCTTCTGTCGCCGCTGATGACAGCCTCGATAGCGCCAAATGTCCCTCCGACGCTGACTGGACGTCGGCGGTGTTGACGCCGACCAATCTCCGCGGCTTGGGTGCGTGGGTGATGGTTCTCAGACGGCTGCCGACTCAGCGGGGCGTCTTGGGGTGCTCTGATGGTCTGCCTCCCCTCCTGAAGCTTTGAAGCGCTCCCCACCGAACGGACGAGAGATCCCGGGGCTGTGAAGGGGGAGCTGCCCGAGGTAGCCTCCAGAGGTCAGTGGAAGGACGGAGCTGCGCTGGGCGCCATCTAATGCTGCCTCGGGCGCCGCGAGCACCTCAGAAAAATGATAAATTGTTGGAACGAGGGCGAGACGCGCTCTCGTTGTGCCATCGCAGTGTCTGGGCGGGTGACGGTAACGATCTCTGAGATCGGTGCGGGATCGGAGAGAGGAAGAGAGGGAGGGAGGGCTGGGAGTCGTTTGGTTGGAATTATGGCCAGAATTCGTCACCTTGCATCAGACGGAGTGAAAGTACGGTGCGGCAGCGCGTGCGTGCGCGTGATACAGCTCCGTTCAGCTGGGATGAGGAATAGTCCTCGGGCGATGGCTGTAAAGAGACGGACACGCAAGGTCTTACGCTGGCTTGCATGCTTGGAAAACGTTCGACCTCCAGAGGCTATTGTTGGCGGCCATTTAGACGACTGTGTACACAAGGGGCTGACAAAGAGTTGCCCGGCATCCGGTAATAGCTTGATTTGGGGCTCGAATAGAGTGAGCGGAGGATGGCCAGCACGAGGAGGGAGGGAGGGGCAGAGGGGTGGGAGGAGACCCGAGTCGTGGCGCGCGGTTGACGGCCCGGGTCCAGGGACGGGGAGGGGACCGGGCCGCGGCCGAGGCGAGATAAGGCACACACAGTACAGGGTGTCTCAAAAGTTCGTTCACAGGTACCAGCCATGCTTTTTTGTCAATAATTCTGAATCAACAATTAATTAACGGTCGAAATTTTGCATGGGCACTCGCAACAACCTTCCTCAAGCAGTCTCAGTGTTTTCAAGCGCATTCCACCCTTCATGAGCTCACAAAAAGGGTTCCTCTCTGACCATGGGTCAGGCATGAAAATGGAGGTCGCAAAATCGGGTCGGCTGAGAAACTCTCTATTTCAGGAGTAATGGGAATGGTTAAGTCGGAAATGACCCATGGCAAACTGTCGGCGAGGATGAGTACAACATGATGATCATCTAATAAAAACGGTGGCTAAAATTTTTGAAGGACAAAACCATGCGAGACTAACAGCGTTTTGAACGACCCTCGTACGGCAGCAGACTCGTGCTCCGGAAAGCAGCTTAAAATGAAGTCATAACTATTGAAAACTGACAAGAAGCTCACAGACAGAGGTTACCCAGTTTCAAAAATTGCAGGTCATCGTAAAATAAAGACAAAGTATCATTTTAAATTGTTTATTATATCTAAAACGCTAAATTTTGGGGGAAAATAACACGAAAATCGTCGATGCCAAGGACAACTGACCCTCCAAAAGTGTCAATTAATGTAAATTTTTATCTTACGAAGTTTCAAGAGGCAGATCTGGAGCGAATAGCTTTCTTTTAGACACAAAATCCCGACAAAACCGCACGATGGACAGGTTTTGGCCGTTTACAAAGCAGAACCTCTCCTGAGGAAAACACTCCGCAACCCAGTGAAGATCTTATCATGGGGAATGATGAGCGTTTGGGATTTGCAAAATTTGCACAACGTGTCTAAGAAACAGATGGCCGACACATTCTTCTACGATATGCTGCGAAAAATTTGCCCCTGGCACTTCCCATTTGTTCAGGAATGGGGTTGTTTTGAAAAGGAAAATGGTGCTTGGGAGGTCGGCGCCAGTCATTCATGAAGGAGTTAGCGCCAGAGAAGACCTACAAAATACTCACGGATGGTGTCGATGCAAGCTGTCGGCTTTCAGGGAGAAGCGGATGTTGCCGGGGAGCTCGTCAAACCTAAATCCGACGCAGAAACTGCAGGGGATTCCCCTACAAGAGCTTGAAAGCTGGTAACCTTTTATCAGCCTCCGGCAGCTGACGGAGCGACGAAAATCGGTATGGACAAATATTTTTGGAGATATAGCAAATAGTTTGATTTCCAACCTTCGGAATCAGTTGCCAAAGCATGCATATTTGTCTAGTGTGCACACAGACACCAAAACCTTAGATTTTGGCCGGTTCTTATATGCTTTATGGGCATGGGAAATGTGTGAACGAACTTTTGAGACACCCTGTACACACGGGAGGGAGGGATCTGCTGCAAAACAGGTCAGGCAGTCCAAGACGCGAGCTCAGAGGCGGCGGACAGTGCAGAAGGGTGGAAACCAAGCGACAGGCTGTGGAAAATGGTCGTGGTCTCGGAGGCAACGGACAGTCGAGAGAGTGGAAATCGAGCGAATGACTGTGTGATATGAGCGAGCAGTGGGCGAGGACGGGAGACAGGTTTGTGGCACGACAAAGTAGCTGGTGCTCAGCAGAGGGAGCACAAGGGAAACATACATGGCCGGTAAGTCAGGCTAGCGTGCTAGCGAGACTAGTGATAGGGACCAGCATGGTTGACCCGCTCAAGAGTCAAACGAATGGAGTATGCCGTGAACGAACCCAGACCATTGTGCAGAGACGCACTTGGCAAGTGAGTGCACGTATGTATGTATATGTTAACAGGAAAGCCGCAAGGCACATACGAGACTCTAGGCATCAGGAACATAACGAATCGGCTCGGCTGACATGACATGTGCAGCGATGATACGCACTCTGGCTGGCAGAGTGCGCCGGGTAGAGCGAGCTCAGCTGGCTATGTGTGCCGAGTTGATCGTATTTTAAGTGCCGAGAGAGAGAGAAGAGAGAGAGAGAGAGAGAGAGAGAGAGAGAAGAGAGAGAGAGAGAGAGAGAGAGAGAGGAGAGAGGAGAGAGAGAGAGAGAGAGAGAGAGATAGAGAGAG